>NC_056737.1:238555601-238575169 GCF_019279795.1 Protopterus annectens
ACCTGTGAAACAGTTATTAGGCTTTCCAGTGATCAACAGTCTCCAGGAAATAATGTCCCTGTGCTCCTTCTGTCACCAGGAGACAACAGAAACACTAATCCCAAGATGACTACAGAGGCAGAATGTGGGCTCTCCAATAATTGTTCATCCTTCAATAGATGTTGCAGATATTAAAGATAAGACTGAAAAAGATGGTTAATATCCTAAGCACTGCAGTGTACTCTAAGCAGTTAGATATGAAAGAGGGAGTAACTTAAGCTTTAGCTGTCTAACTGGAGAGCCACTAATTTTAAAAGAAAACGATATGTTGAAAGTGGGTGGTCGCTTTATATTCTGGTTCTATGAAATACACTGGGATGGCCTATACATGCAAATAGTTGAAGGGGAGTGATTTCAAAAAATGTTAATTTTGTGTTTATTCACAACAGTCAATGAAAGGGGAGGGAAGGAGATATGTGGTCAAATTAATGTAAGGGGCAGGCAACTAGAAAGATGGCTGAGTTTAAGAGCACAACAGCACCAGTGTGGGAGGGTGTGAAAATTTCTGTGCAACTCACAAGAGAAACAACTGTGATATCTTTCCCAGTTTTAATATGCAATTTAAAGCAGAATACAAGTAAAACACAGTGTAAAGAAAACAAATCACAACATATAAAATAGAAGAAGGCAAAGCAATAAAAAACACAAGAAAGCAAAAGCAAACTAACCTTTCCCTCACAGCCAGTTGTAGCATAGTCTGGGTGTGCTTTTCCCGTAAAGCTTTGACATGTTTTATTTTGCCTCTTAAATAGTAGGTTTAGTTCCCAGCTCCACCCACAGTTCAGAGATAATTAACTTTAATTCACCTGTTTTATCTTCTGTGTGACTTCTTAATTGACCTGTTCTATGTGTGACTCAAAAGAGACACAGTTGTGGTCTATTTCCTAATTTTAATTTGCAAGTAAAAACACCCTGTAAAGAAAACAAATCACAACATACAAAACAGAAGAAGGCAATAAAGTAATACAAAATACAAGAAAACAAAAGCAAATACCCTTTGCCTCACTGCAAGTTAGCTTTTCCAGTAAAGCTTTGAAATGTTTTATTTTGCCCCTTAAATAGAAGGTTTATTTCCCAGCTCCACCCACAGTTCATAGATAATTAACCTTAATTGACCTGTTCTGTCTTCTATATGACTCCTTAATTGACTTATTATAATTTCTGTTTGACTCACAAGAGACACAGTTGTGGTCTCTTTCCTAGTTTTAATATGCATATATTTTGTTAATGTTTTTAAATGTGTATGTATCTTTAAGAAACAGAAGTCAGCTGTTATGGGAATAGTGAATTGCTTTAAATAGAGCATTTTCTGCTGTTTTTAACAGATTCTGATGAAGTCTGGTTCAACTCGTACACAGACAAAAGCACTTACTCAAAATAAAATATATTTCTTCTTGGATTATCCTGGCACATCTCATCTTGTCAGTGAGATTATTCTGTTTGTTTTTTTGATTCCTGTTTAACATGCTGAGTTGTGGAACAAACATGCTGATTTATTTTATAAAATTGCTTATTTTATAACTGGAGCTTTTTTCTCCCAGCCTCTGCTGAAAAGGGGATACCACCAGTTGGACTATCCTGGTCAACAAAAGCAATAAATAAATAAACAAATAACTACTTGTCCGGTTTAGCAGTAGTATTCCTTTTCCTTTTCCTTTTGTTGATCTGGGTAATATATGAAATGCTGCAAGCATTCTGACTAGGAATGTATGTTTCTCATGTTTACTATAGTATTATAATTACAATTATTTTTTCTCTTACATGTTATGATTACTGTTCCAGTGAATGCATTTTTTGAAAAAAAAAATGGCTGTGTAGTTTTCAACATGAACTCCATCTCTAAATGGGATTATGTTAGTACAGATGGCATCAAAATAACACACACACACACATTATATATATATATATATATATATATATATATATATATATATATATATATATATATATATATATATATATAGATATACTGCCAGATTAATCAAATGTGGAATGGAAAAGTACTAAACTATATTCCTGCAATAACCTCTAAGTCAGTACTAATACTGTGGTAGGCCAGTACTGTCATGATATTTGCATTTGTCTCATTTCTTTCTCACTAAATCTCAGCCTATCCACATACAAGAATCAAATTATCATAGTTTAATAGGTAAGGTAGATCAGGTTTATTCTTTTTCAGTTATTTTTCTGCTGCAAATAAAATGTGGATATTTTGAGACACAGCTACATTATCAAGAACTTTGTATACCAAGTTAATTTGTTTACTGAGATACTTCAAAGTTATAATGTAGCAAGACATCTTAACAAAACTTTTAAACTATGGTCATAGGGGCTGGACCTCCACATGGGCCTAAAGAAAAGTTTGGTAATGTGAAGCAAAATTTGAATTGAGCACAATGCATTGCAACCCTTTTCCTATAGTTGTAATTCCTACGTTATACATTTATAGTGACTTCCATCTGTCTGTCCATCCATCCATACATCCATCCACCCATCCATACATCCATCCATCCATTTTCAATACCAGCTGAAGTTTGCAGGGAGCTGGACTTTAAGCAAATGCTATAAGGTAAGAACTGATGTACACAAACACACATCTGTGAATATTATAGTGCCTCTCACGTATTGCATATTTTGCTGTTGTATATAGTAACGTGTATTTTTAAAGACCATCTCTTATTTTTATTTTAGAAGAAAGAAGAACCAATAACAATATCAGTACTGAAAGTCTGAATAAAAACTGAAAGTTTTTAATGAGATATACAGTTGTTATTTATGTTATCCAAACCAGACTAAAGGAAGAGATGTGCATGGTAAATACATTAATGGAAATGGAAGCCTGCAGTCTCACAACAAATATGACATATTTTACATTTGTTCAATGATTTTACATTCTTTTGCAGTTAAGCATGTCCCTAAATTTGTACACATTTCTATGGTATAAATGGCATGCTATTTAAAGCAATACAAGAGTAAGATGGAAAAAACATATCTCTGTGGTTTTGCAGAGACCACAATTAACTCAATAAAAATGCATTCCCTTTTCTCTAGCACTCAACACTTGGCCTCAGATATGTGAAAAATCCTGGAACAGCAGCTGTTACCTTATTATGTTTCTTTGAGATATGTTGATATTTCTGCAAAATGTCATTTATTTTTTCTGAAAGTCCAACTGGCTGGAAGAACTTTTAGGAGATGTAAAAGATAATACCTAGCCAAACTTATGTAGGTCTAGATTGATTCTGGAAGATGTTCCCTTTTATATTTTAATCTCAGATGTATAATGTAAAAGCTCAGCACAGAAAACTGAGCATGACGGCTCACTGTTTATGTGTGAATGCTGAATGCTTCATTATACTGAGCCAGCATACAAGGTAAAATTTCAGCAAGCAAAGTTTTGTGGCCATTTAGAACAATCATAAATACACAACAGAAATGAGAACACCTGCCCACCTACCTGTTGTCCCTTATTTAATGTCACTCAAGAAATGCTAACAATAATAAAAAATGGATCACCCAAGATCTGCTAAAGATAATAAAAATATAGATGGCAGTTTGCCAGCCATAACTCACTGACCTGCACAAAAAATAACCAGAGTACAGCTCTGCTTGCCTATTGGTTGGTGCCTCTGTGACCATTCACTGTGATACAGGAAACTCAAAAGAGTAAAATATACAATTTCAGTATGCCTGTGACCTCTACTGTAAATTAAGGAGGATAGCTAATTGTAATGTTCAGTTATGTACCACAGCAATTGTGCTTTTATTGATGTATGGTAGTAGCTTTATAATGCTTATCCAATACAGTATTCCTGCTTTAGCTATGCATTTTCATGTGCAGTAGTATTCCATTTTACATAATGCATTGACAACTCTTTAATGACTTTACAGAAGACTCATTTGGATTGTTAAAAAGCTTATGTTCCTAAATTTTACATTAGGAAAACATGCTTCCTTGGTTTTATCATAACTGACATATTAGAAAATTACCCATATCATTATCCACCTACCATATTTTAGTGGCCACTGCAATCTCTCCTTCAGTATTAATAATATTGCAATTAAACACACAGAGGTTTGTACTCTAAACAATCTCCATGTGATCAGCCCATTGGATTAAGACTGGGCCTGTGTCTCCATGCAGCCACCACATGTGGGACTTTACCTTCCTACAACTAAAATTAAGACCATAAATATTATGATTTTCAGCACAGCATCTATACCATATGCCATGTGTGTACCCTGCAGCTGCTTAGTTCAACAGTATATACGGGATGTAGGTAGCTCAGATGCGCTATTGATTTTTTTCTTAATTACTTTTATTGATACCTTGTACATTTATATGAACCAGAAACTGTGTGAACAAATTCATGTACAGACTCAAAGGATGTACCTGATATGAGCAGCTAATTGAAAACAACTACCTGTAGTTATATTACATTATATCCTCATTACTGGATCTAGTTCATAAGTTCACTGATTTAAAATCTCGAAACCCAAATGATAGAGCTCATATGGTTGACATTTTAAATCATCAAAAACACACAAACTAGACAAGCAATGTTTTTGCTGGGTGGCAAACCCCCCTGCACCTCCTATACACCCTGCTAGTTATATATACCAACTCCAAGATTGCACTACAGTCGAGAAAAGGGCAATGTGATCTCAGCCAAAACAGTGCAACATTTTAAAAATTGAATACACATGACTAGTTTAACAATTATTAATCATTGCTTACAAGGTATATAAACTTTATTCGTTATTTGTCGTGCTTATTTTTGTTCTTTTTGGTTTGAACTTACTTATGATTTTATTTTATTTCCAAAACTGCTGTCTTTTATTTTCTACAATTTAGGGTTATTATATATTATTTTGCTGGGAGCTTTTCTTCATGGATCATCTCTGTAACTAGTTTTTGTCAAGGGTACTGCACAGTAGTGTCCATCTGTTTAACTGAATATAATAAATTAAATTATTAATTAATTAAAATATAATAAAAGAAAATATTGTTTCTTCTACCTCTCACACCTGCCTATTCCCTTCCCTTCCCAACTTTCCCATATTTAGTCCTTGGTCACCATAAATAACCAGCTCAGCACATGATTGTTTAATCCCAAAACATTTATATTCTTGAGAGGTCACCAGTTAAACCAGCAATACTCTCAAAGTCACAAAACATGAAAAAAAATTGCTACACCCCCAAATAGAGGGACTTTTCCTTAATATCACACAAACTCAGAGAGAAAAGGGGAAAAGTGAAAAAAATGCAACACAACTTTTTGCTCATCTCCAAACTCAACTTTTTGCTCCTCTCCAAGTCTGACTGTCACGACAGAAAGCCTGATGCATTTAGCATTGATCAGTTATCTAGAAACAAAAGGTAGGGCTCCCTCAGTCCTCACCTCTTTGTTATCTCTCTTTCCCATCTATACCCAACTCCTTTAATAGCCTCTGTTAGGGTCATAATTTCACACAAATGTATGACAGAAGAGCCATTAAGAATCTTAGCTGTGACATTCCTTCATACTGAAAGTATATATCTTACTTCTGGTTAACAAGATTATTTCCACACACGTGAAGAATGACTTCACAGTCTTCCATCCAAACATCTGATGCAGTTGTGAAAGTCATTAGGGCGCTACCTTTGATATGTAGTGGACACAACCCATAATTTACAAATCCAGATTTGTTTGGGTCCAAGATTTGTAGGTGATCTATATCACTCCTTATCAGCTCAGTACTTATGTACTCCATAAATGTTTCTTTATGAAGTATTGAAGTAGACTGTCTTGACCTACACCTCTGTGAATCCAAGTGGTCAGCCTCGTCACATCAAATTATTAGGTTGTTTTGACCTCAACATCTTTTTTACAAACAGCACCTGCAAATAAATCATACAGGAGCCATATTCCCTACATAATTTGTTTAATGATGTTAATAAGTATGCAGAGGGTGTGTATCAGTTTAAGGAGATGGTTGATTTAGGAGATAGTTAATTATACAGTTTGATTGTACCCACTACACCCATGAGCCTCCATTTCTGTTCTACATGTTATAAGAAGCCAATGACATTCCAGTGAAATCTGGAGTCATTGGCATACTAGGATGATCACTTCTGTTCACTGAGGAATGGCTGAACAGGATCTGCTTTGATGCCTCATTAGAGAAATCCCTTCAGTTTTTTAGATTCATAGGTGAGTGCTGACCACTAGGGCCTTTTTAAGTCTAGCCATGCATCCTAAATCTTGGACAAGGTCTGGTATCCTTGATAAGTTTAAGCAGAGGCTTGGTAGATGAAAAATGTACAAGCTGCCTGTGTCCAATATTAAAGACATAGGTGCCAAACCAGGGATGAATTTCCTGTTCCCCATCCAATTGTTCAAATTACACTTGAAATGGGTTAGGGAGGAACTCTGCTTCATATGTATGGGGAGCCTGTTCCAAAAAAGGGGTAGTCTTTGGGATCATACCTCTCAACCTCTTAGCAGAAGATATCTGGACAAAGCCTGACATAATGGGTGGACAACGGCCCAAAAATAGGAACATATTTTAAATATTGCTTTTATAAACTTAGAAAGTTGCTAGAATAACATGATTTGTGTTGTGTTGCATTTTCTTAAAGATATGAAGTCTAAAACTCAAATACATGCCATTATTTATTGACTTTAATCCTTAGATCATCCCAATGATTTGTCAAAAAAACAAAATTTTTATGAGGAATGGACCAAACATACGAGGTGAAAATACGGACATTCTGCGAAAATCTGAACAGTTGAGAGTTATGTTTAGTATACATACCTGTCTCTCTGTCAGGTCCTATTTATATCACATATATATTTAAGTCTTTAGAATTTATATCACATATATATTTAAGTCTTTAGAATGGGCAATTTTGGTGCTGTTTGTTTTGTGGATATGTAGGAGGTCCATCAGGGTGGGTTCTGACAATGACTTGTATGTCAGGCATAGATCACCCCTCAACATCCTGTAGAATATTGGATGCAGTGATAGGGCTTTAAGGTGGTCTGCACAAGACATGTTACTTTCACCCTGTATGCTTTTAGTGAGGAATCTCTGTGGACATTCTAACTGTTGGATGTGCCTGGTTAGGTACATGCCAAAGGGGGTATTGTACTCAGTGATATGTGTGATAGGTCTGATGAATGCTAAATGCTGAATACAGTGGAACAATGACCTCCTTGGACCTAGATGCCATACCTATCTTTATAAGTTGTACAACATAGAAGGATTTCCTTACTACTATAGACACATGATGGTCAAAAGCTAGATTGCTGTCTAGATGTGTCCCTAAGTCCCTGACTACTAGGTCAACTCTTAGGGGTGTGTTGTCAATATGATAGCTACCAGCTGTGGATGACTCCCCAAAGGATACTATTATGGATTTCTTGGCATTTAGTTTTAGTCCATGGCTCTGACACTAGTTATTTAACTGTATCAGCCCTTTCTGCAGAATATTAGTGTCAGTGGAGGATTCTGTGACTTCTCTTAATTTGCAGTCATCTGCAAATGTGGTCATCCAAAGGCCTTGACTTTGACCTTGACTTCAAAGAAGTAAATGCCAAAAAGGAGAAATCCCAGGACCGATCCCCGAGGGACTCTGCTTGTGACTGGCCTCTTTGTAGAGGTGAACTTCCTAGTTTTAACTTCCTGCATCCTGTCTGTGAGCCAGCTGGCTATCCACTGGGTGACATGGGGTTTATACCTAACCTCTTAACTTTGTCAATAATGCCTGAGTGGAGTATTGTGTCAAATGCCTTGTCCAGGTCAAGGTAGGCAGTATGAACCATTTTGCCATCATCCATTGCTTTGGTGATTCTCTCAAAGAAGTCCACCAGGTTGAGTAGGCACAATCTGCTTTTGATGAAAGAAATTTGGGTTGGGTTCTGTGTTTGGAGATTTCCTATGTCATTATTGATCATTTCCATGATAATTCTTTTCATGGCTTTACATATGAGACTAGTGAGACTTATGGATATGTTGTTTCCAGGGTCTGTCGCTGGCCCACCTTTGTGCAGAGGGATGAATGTTGCTGTCCTCCATTCATAAGGCATGAAGCCTGCTTGGAGGCTACTTAAATAGCAAATCCAGATGGCCAGATAGGTCATGTTTCATGCTATTTAGAAGGTATCCTGGGATATTTTCTGGGCCCATTGATGCAAAGTTCTTGGCCTTAGAGAGAGCATTGAGGACCTGTTCCCTAGTGATAGTAGGGGGAGTTATATTTGATGGTATTCTTGAGGGGAGATTGAGGGGGAGAAAGGAGTAAAGTTAGAGCTGAATTTGCCAGGCAGTAGGTATACTATATCTTTTGGCTCAGTATTGGTGGCACCGTTAATAATACGCTTTGCACACAATTTTATATTGCCTTTGAGGTTGTCGACATAGTTACAGAATGCCTTGTGGTTGTCCTTGGCCTGGGAAGCCATATTTACTTCAAATTTGGCTTTGGTAGACTTTATTTCTCCTCTTAGTTGTTTGTTTAGTTTGATGAGAGTGCTTTTATCCTACTGGGTGCTACACCTCATAATTTTTGCCATAATTTTCTTCCTTCTATTATACAGCCTACTGATTTTGTGATTCCACCAGGGTGGCTTGTTTTTTTAATTAGTTCTGTACTTCCTCCTGGTGGGTACAGCTGTCTCTGTGCAGCTAGTAACATGCATGTATGGCGTTTCTGTGAACAGTTGCATGTAGACAGCAGTGTTCTCAGGGTTTACAGGGGTAGTTCCTGAACATTCCAGGGTTAGCTGGGATTCCAGGTTTTATTTTTACTTCAAAGGAGAATGTTTTGTGGTATGACTTTACCAGATAAGATATTACACTAAAGAGTTCAGTACTGTCTCATATTAGTGAGGACCAGATCCAGTATGCTTGCGTACCCGGTCCATGTATTAATAATCTAGTCCAGGGAGTTTGTGTTTAGAAAACCCAAGAATCTCTGTGCCTGCACATTTGGTGTCATATATGATTTCCAGTTAATAGTGCGGTAATTAAAGTCACCCCTGAATATGGTATTGGGTTGGGTGGTGAGAGTTTCCAGTAATCTTAAATGCATGTATGAGTCATGAGGGGGAGTATAGCTTGCAAGGAAGTGGTATGGGATTTTGCCTAAGATGATCTGAACATGAAGAAGCTCAAATGCATTGTCTTGTTTGACCAACCTTGATGTATAATTATTTTTTATGTAAATTGAGACACCTCCACCTTTAGTTCCTGCTTGTGTAGTAGCTGATCTAAATGTGTGGAAGACATTATGGCCTTGCACTGCCAGTGTACCATGACTTTAAACCATCCCAGGATTCATGAAGCTTGTGCCAGGTGCAGGCATAGAGTCGGCGTTCTAACACCAAATATGGCCACCGGGCGATTCAGGTACGAGCTGTTTCCACGTCCACTACCCGTGTACGCTATGCCCGCACAACTCCCGAGCCTTGTATGCTAATTACCCCATGTGCAGCAGTGTAGCATGCAAATGAAGGTATGTAGCGATTCAGGAAGTGGTGCAGGTGTAGTGTAAGCATGCAGAACTGTAAACTGTAGAAAATGGTTTACATTTTTGAAAACATACAATCAGAGCCATGACCATTAATATATGCCAATGGCTAAATATATAGCCATTGCCATAAAACAAATGTACAAAATATAAAATTAACATTTAATATATATAGTCGCCTATCATGACATGAAAGCGCAGGGCAGTGGTGCACAAAGGGGATCGCAAGGAATATATAAAAATATAGAATAAAACTGCAATGAAACACATATCACGATTTCCCCATAATAGTCGATGGCAGGTATGCTACACCATACTTATGGGGCAAGGGTTGCTAAGGGGCAGTGACAGTGTTATGCACAGTAGCTAGGAATTAGTAGGCAATGCCATGCAAATGAGAGGAGTAATAGTGAATCACAGATTCCCCGCAATTGTAAGGATGCACCTCACAGCGTAGCGTTATAACACCAAGGTGTGCCCTTGAAATAAAGATGACATCAAGAGAGGGGTGTGTTGCCATTGCTGTAATCACATTGGAGCATTGCTAAACTGGTCTGCCCCTAGCTAGGCAAAGCTGCAGGATAGGAGTGTGTCGAATTGGCCATAGCTATGCTTAGCTGAGAGTACACAAGGTAACCGAGTATGCATGTGAACGAAGATGAAAACGCGTGTAAACCCAGTAAAAGAGTATGAGCAGCATACACTGCAGCTGAAACAGGAAGGATATAGGAAAGAAATAAGGAAATGCTGCAGCAGTGAAATTGGAGTACAAATGACTAATTAACACCTAGGAGCCTACAGTGGGCAATTCACAACAGCTAACACGGCTGCAAGCAGCTACTTGCAGAACAGGAAAGGGGAGGGGCTGTACTGCAAAGAAAACAGTAAAGTGTCAAAGCAGAACAAAGCCAATTTGCAGTATATCAGCTACAAGGCACATTTTGCCATGACTGGGTAGGGAAAGTGCAAAACAAGAATGATGGCAGGTGGATGCATGCCTGATAATGGGAGGGGATCCAGGTCTAAAAATGAATTAAAGGCCAACAGATTAATCAAGCCAAGCAAGTAGATCTCCACAGTAAAGCCCCCACACTTGCAGTACTCATTGCAAAACCCATAATTAAGACACGCTGCAGTTGGAATAGCTCATACACACCCACTGACATCAGCAGCATCCATAGCACAATACTATAAAGTGTGAAAGCACCTCACACACATTTGTGTATTCCCATACACTCTGCACCAGTGGTGTATACAGGCAGGGAACTTTTATTATGTACATGTTAGGGGCTGCCATAGCTTTGATCCACTAGCATGTGTTGGAGACTGAAGGTGGTGTGGAGGATGATGCACATGACCACCTCAGGCACCAGAGGAGGAGGAGAGTGTTCATACCCAGGGTAACCTACCAAGGGCTACATGATCTGGAGATAGTAGAGCATTACAGGGTGGACAGGGACATCCTACAGCAACTTGTGGAGCCGTGCCGGCCACGCCGCAGAGCCAGAACAAACAGAGGGGAACCCATCCCACTGGATACGAAGGTATGTGTAAGCCTGAGAAAACTAGCTACAGGTACCTTTCAAAGGTCAACTGGGGATATCATGGGGATCTCACAGGCATCAGCATCCAGGGTACTACATCAGTTCCTGGATGCCATGTTACCACATGCCAATGAGCACATATACTTTCCCCGAACGCAGGAGGAGTTGGTCAGCAATATGTGTCTCTTCCACTGTGTGGCAGAATACCCGGAGGCACTGGGTGCAATAGACTGCATGCACATACACATCAAGTCACCACCCAGTGAGCAGGGTAGGCACTACATAAACCACAAGGGATACCCCTCCATCAACTGCCAGGATGTGTGCAAAGCCCAGGGCATTATCATGGATGTGTGTGCTGGCAGCCCTGGAAGCTATCATGACTCCCCCATCTGGCATGCCTCTCAGCTGTATCGATAATTTGCCAGGGGGAGACATCCCAAATGGCCACCTGGTGGGGGATGCTGGCTATGCACTGGAACCGTGGATGATGACTCCCATCAGAAATGCACACACACACCCATGTAGGAACGCCATAATGAGGCACACACACAAACCAGAATCATCATAGAGCGTGTGTTTGGGATGCTGAAATCACGGTTTCATTGCTTGGACATATCTGGTGGAGTCTTGCAGTACTCTCCAGGAACATGTGCCCACATCTTCATAGTGTGTGCCATGCTACACAATATGGCCCTGCGCAAACAGCTGCAGCAGGGACAGAATGGTGAAGGCCCTCACAGCCCACCAACATTGCCAAGGGCTACCACAGGCACAGAGGTACTCAGACCACAAACACCCTGAGCCAGCCCCAGTAGGCAGACGGTGTGCCCAGTATGCCCATGCCTTGGCAAAAAGGGAATGTATAGCACACACACTGACAGTGTAGGCACCTAGGGACTGACACCTTTCTCCACCTGAACACACAGTAAAAATGGATGGCACACACACAAGACTGCCTGTAAATTGTCATGTATAGGCAGTCTACTGTGTGCATCCAACAGAAACAGCCCTTAACTATTGCACACACATCTGCCATTGGCAAAAGGTAAGTCAACACCTGAACAGTAAATTAAGCTATCAGCATATGCAGATACTGTATGTATAGATTCAAAGGTAGGTACTTGGCCAACTGCCAGAGGCCATTCATAAGCCCAGCCAAAATGTGTCAGCTTTTGCCACCCCATTGATTCATTACCTGTCCCTCTGTGGAGCAGAGCCAATGACGGGATCCCTGGGGTGCATCTACTGTTCCCCATCCACTCTTCAAGGTTTCTCTTGCAGAGTGTTAGTGGGGGCTCTGTATAATGTAGTTAGGGATGTTGTTCCAAAGTATGGGGAGTGCCTGTGACAGGAAGCTGTCCCTCCAGCATCTTTCAGTTATTGTTGTGGCAAGGTTCAGCTCACTACAGTGTGTGGCTCACTGTGATATGGATTCCCATAGGTGGAGCATATCCATCAAGCCTGAGTTCGACATGTCTGTGTTGGCCAGTGGAGATCATCTCTGGGTAAACGAGATGCCACTGAGTAAAGCAGGAGTTTATTCAGTCTGGCTGCATAGGCCATATGTTGGAGGCCAGTATTCCTCTTGGCGAGGTACATTTGTGGACCTCCCAGCTGTTGGAAGTGTCTTCTGAGGTACATCCCACATGGGTTATTATACCCTATAATGGGACTGATGAGTGATGAGCAAAGGGGTACTATAACCCCAGTATGTCTAGATGGGAATCCTTTGGTAATCAGATGGCCTACATAGAAGGAGATATGATTGTCAAAGGGGAGATCACTATCTACCTTAGTCCCCAGATACCCCATTACCTTGTCCGTATTAAAGTGGCTGCCACTTATGTGTTAATATGTGGGTGCCAATTCCACAATGGAATGACCATGCAGTTAGTGGCACTTGGCTGGAGATCGTGACGTTGACACCATGTGATGTTATCTGTGAGGCCCCTTGAGGGATGTCTGTGCCAGCTGGACTATCAGTTATGGCTCCCAGTTCACAGTCATTGCCAAACATGGTCTCCCATAGTCCACCTGTGTTTGCCTGTACCTCTGAGATGTATATGCCAAACAGTAGGGCTCCCAGGACTGAGTCCTGTGGGACACCAGTCGTGACTTGTCAAGAGTTGGACCTGGAGACCACTAGTCGTACCATGTGGGTCCTGTGTGTATGCCCATTGGCAACCCAACCTGTGATGTATGGGTGTATGTACAGGCTGGTGTGTTTATCAATAATACCTGAGTGGGGCATGGTGTCAAAAGCCTTGGTGAGGTACAGGTAGTATGTGTGAACCACCTCCCCTGTCATCTAATGTCTTGGTGACTGTATGTAAGATGTCAAACAGGTTCAGTAGGCATGAACTGCACTCAACCAAGCTGCCCTGGGTTGGGTCCCGTGTTCGGAGGTTACCAATAGGATGCGAACCATACCATTGCAGACCAGGCTAGTCAGGCTTATGAGGTGGTAGTTATCATGGTCAGTTGTGATTCCACCTTGATGGAGTGGAATAATCATTGCCACATGCCATTGTATGGGCATGTAGCCTATGTAGCGGCTGAGGTAGGAAAGCTTAATTAGGTGGGGGGCAGGTTGTCTTGTACAGTTTGCAAGATGCAGTCTGGGACAACATCTGCCTCCACTGATGTTGTGTTCTGCTGTTAGAGAGGGCCATTTCCACCTGTGTGTCTCTGATGTGTGGGATACTGTACCTTTCAGGTAGTGTTGTGGGCTCTTTAGGGGGTGAAATATGCACTGAATGTATCTGCAAGGATGTTGGCAATATTAGTAGGGTCAGCATATTTTGTGCTATATTTCACCGGCACAGTGCAAATCTGTGTGTCACCATGTAAATCCTTGACATAGCCAAAGAAGGCTTTGTGGTTATCTTTCGAATCCTTGCATATTCTCCTGCTGATGTTAGCCTTGGATGATGTCATGAGGGACCTACGTATCATACTAATAGTGGTCACAGGTGTCTGCCCTTCGCAGGATTTGCTGTTTGTCTGGAACACTGTCCTACTTCTGTAGTGTATAGCCTGTTTATTGCAGAGGTCCACCAGACTGGTGTCCTTGTCTAGGAGGAGTGAGTCTTGGTTTACCACTGATGGCACGATCCATACATCCATGTAGGTGCTTATAGACTGCATTTGTAAATCTGTCTGTATCTTGAGCAGTGTTTCCCCTTAGCGTGGGGGCTGTGAAACCCCCCACACCTGTCACTAGTAGTGTAAATTTATCTGTAGGAAAGGTATACACTGTGGTATTCGTGGGTGGGGAAGATGCTTGGGTATGGAAACAGTGAATAGTTCATGGTCAGATCTAACCAGTGACCAGTTAACCTTTGCTGTGGTGCACCTGTTGCTCATGTTGGTGATGACCACTTCTAGTAGTTTCCAGCCCACTTTAGGGAGGTTACCACCTGATACAAGGCACATGAGGTGATAACTTCCAGGAAACGCTAGACCTGGAAGTGAGTACCGGAGTAAGTTTCCCAGTTAATGGTATGGTAGTTGACATCGACCAATGCCAGGGTGTGCATTAGGACAGTCATGTTCTCCACTGTCTCCAGGTAGGTGGAGTGGTGGTCCTGGGTCATGGAGGGTGATCTGTAGCAGGCCACAGTTTACATTGCAGTTGTGGCTGATGTTAGCTGCACATGGATGATCTCAGAGGTATCATGCTGCCCCACTAACCTGGTGGTGTAGGTTTCCCTGATGAATATGGATACAGCCCCTCCATGTCTGTCAGTCCATGTTCTGTGGCTGAAATGTGTGGTATGGATTGTAGTCTGGTAGTGCTGGTGTGCTCTCAGGAGCCTTAAGACAGATCTCAGTTACTGCACAGATGTTGATGTTGTCCATCCTGAGGAGTGCTGTGAGTGCAAGCATGCTGTGATCACAACCCCTGGTGTTGAGTAGCATAACCCTCACTGAATCTGCTATTGTGCTGTTTACAGAACTGGTATTCACCTTCAAGACTCTCCTAAATAAGGCACCATGGGGGTGCCAATAGCCTTGGCCAATATTCCAAAGCCAAAGGCTGACACATAGGCTGGTATGGTATCGTTGCATGCATGTTCCCCATCTGTGCTTGTTTTTCATCTCTCCTGTAGGTAACCTACTGGTAAGCAATAGAAAGCCTTAAACTTATACAAGTCTTCTAGCTTCCAAGATAGGCTTTTGGAGTGACTAAGTATCAGTGTTCTGTATGTTCTTGCTGTACTTAACTGTTTCTTGACTACATGGTGATTTCTCACAGTATATTATGATCCAAAGGTCTGTTTATTCACATATTATGGCTGTGATGGTCTGCACTTTAGAGGTTCACAGATAGCCTACTACCTATCCGCCCAAGGGCAATTAGAAGCATAGCTACAGTGTGTTGGATTTCACCGTACCATTGATGAAGTAACTGAGCCTCTGTCAAGCATAGCCAATGAAGCAATTCCAGGCAGAGTTGCTGGAAGCTGTTGAAGACTGGGGTTGTGGAGGGGGATAGGAGCACTTAGTGATCTAAAGAGGGCATGTTAATGTGACAATTCAACACCATTCAATTCCCCCAACCAGGTCTCACATCTATCAAACTGGACAGGCTTCCCCACCCCCTGGCTGTATGGGTCTGGGACACATGATCCCAGGGGAGTATATTCTGTTACCCATTCACACAATAAGGGTTCCCTTGAAGTGTGTCAGTGAGGGGCTATGCCTAATGTAGTTAGGAATGTAATCTATTGTCTCACAGCACATTTGTTATATGTTGTTATTTCAAGAGTACATGAAGCTCAGTGAGTTTGGGGGCCTCCGCCCTTTGCTTAGCCAAGCTTACATATAGAAATAATCTAAATAGGAAATAGGCGGAAGCAACATTAATGTCAACAGTGTAATGGTTACAGCATCTGCATAGCATTTGTGCATTCAAGGCTCCAATCCCGATAAAGGCAGGGATGTTTATTATGTTCAAAAGTATACCTTAACCACAGCTTGCATATACAGGTAGTATTCGTCTGTATAATAAACATTCGAAACACCCATATAAACCCATGTGTGCTGGAGAGTACAGTCAACAGAGAATGTAATGTTATGTCAGCACATAGTGAGATGTTACTTCACTGACATGTATATATCCTGAGTAGTTAGCAGATGTGGCCATGTTTGCGCACACAGGTTATACGTTACAAAGTTTGTTTAACTGTGTTTAACCACTGCTATAATGTCACACAAACACTTTTAAACATGCTTACAACTGCTTAAATGAGCCTTATTCTGGAGTAAAAAACATTTGTAAAGCATCACAGATATTGAACCCTGCACACTATAGTCATGGGACTTACCACTAAGCCATCTGAGGTGGATACATGTTTCATGGTCTTGAGACTACACCTCATACCATATGCATTTCACTGTAATGATCACAAATGGGACAGTCACTTTGTGTACATATGTACAGTACAGTGTAATGTACTGTAGTTTGTGAACCAACACATGCTAGTCTACATATGTATTACTTTTACAGATTAATATGAAATATATATATATATATATATATATATATATATATACATGTCAGTGATGTCTGCACACACACACACATATATATATATATATATATATATATATATATATATATATATTATACAGTTACATCAATAGCCATATATATAAACGTCTATGAACACAATTCATGACACAGAAGCACTCCAAAGAAATTGGAGTGTACACAAAACACATGCAGCTTTGGTATTATAACAATTAATATTAACCTAATTCACCATAGAAGGGGTGGTTGTTGTGTATGTGAAGATTGGGGTGGGGGAGGAATGATGGATAATGCAATCATGCATCAAGGAGGGCCTGGGGCATATATCCAATAAGTGAACTGGAGGGGTATACATGGAGTATGGGAACAATATAAAAAGGACACAAAACAAGAACCTTTCTCATTCATAATACACCCTGTCATGTCACATTGCAACACCTAATTTCACAAACATATTAACATTAACATGTATCAGACATATGTACACCAACTGACTGTCACATTTGTTCTCAGTAGTGAGGAATGTCTGTAGTACAATGTATATTCTAAACACTATAACATTTGTATATATCTCAGATGCCTTAGTGGAAAAGTCAGTGAATGTGGTATTCATGGTCCCGGTTTCAAGAGCTGCAAGGGCTGTTAGGTTATTTTGAAGGCCAGAATAAGGGCTGTTGGATGCAGGTGGATTAAAGCACTCTTAAGCAGTTGTAAGTGGGTTTCCACGGGTTTGTGTGATGGTAAGCAGTGCTGAAACACAGTAAATGGAGAAGCGCTTCACATGTTTAACCTTTGCTTAACATCACGCAGACCACAGGCAAACCTGCTTACAACTGTGTAAATGTGCATTATTCACACTTTCCCTACCAGTGCCTACTCTGAGAGGTAAAATAATAACACCTTCCAGGAGTAGAACCCGCAACCATGTACTCCATCCTAATAGTAACCTAACACTAAGCTACCTGAAATGTACCTATCCCAGTTGTGTATGCAGACAGGTTAAAACACAAAAGGGAGGAATGTGTTGAAATAGGACAACTCGCCATGTACCCAATTAAAGGTGTATGCTCATATATATATATATATATATATATATATATATATATATATATATATATATATATAGAGAGAGAGAGATAGAGACATGTCGATATATACAGGTCTACATATATATGTAGATATATAGATAGGTTAAAAACATCTACACATCTATGGAGGTACAGATAAACATATGCAATAATATATATATATCTATATACATATATACACACACATATATATATATATATATATATATATATATATATATATATATATATATATATAGGTTCATAGGTTGGTACCAGGCTATCGGCCCTAGGACCTACACAAGCCTAGCCATAACAATTCCCTGACTATTTTTTCCCACACTGTTTACTTCCCTGGAACCCTGTCTAACGGGGTGACTGAGATGATCCTGGGGTGAATTTCCTTTCTCCCATCCAATCATCAGGGTTCCCTTTGAAGAGGGCCAAAGAGGCACTCTCCTTGACATGTATGGGCAGTCTATTCCAGAGTCTGGGGAGTCTCTGGGTCAGGAACCTATCCCTCCAGCATGTTTTGTTTATTGTGATGACAAGATTTTGATCCTTGGAGCGTATGGCTCTGAGGGATTGGGATTTCTTTAAGTGTAGCATGTCCAACAGCTCTGGGTTTGACATGGCCTTGTATGTTAAGCAGAGATCACCTCAGAGTAGACGATATGCCACAGAGTACAGCTGGAGTTTTTTAAGGCAGTCAGCATAGGGCATCTGCTTTAGGCCTGTGATTCTTTTAGTGAGGTATTTCTGCGGCCTTTCCACTTGTTGCAGATGTCTTGAGAGGTACATACCAAATGGGGCATTGTATTCTATAATGGGTCTAATGAGGGATGAGTACAGTGGGACAATGACCTCCTTTTTCTGGATGAAAAGCCCTTAGTGATGAGGTGTGCCACATAGAAGGATTTCCTGACTGTTGTGGCGATGTGGTTATTGAAGGTGAGACCACTGTCCACCTGTGTCCCTAAGTCTCTTATCACACTTTCAGTGTTTAGTGTACTGCCACTTATGTGATAATTCATGGGTACATGTTTTTTCCCAAAGGGAATAACTATACATTTCTTGGCATTGAGCTTGAGCCCATGGCTCTGGCACCAAGCATCTGGTAAGGCCCTTTTGTAGAGTATCCACATCATTTGGGGATTCAATAATGGCTCCCAGTTTGCAGTCATCTGCGTACTTTGTTAGCCAGAGTCCCTTAGTGTTCACCTGTACTTCAGAGAAGTAGATGCCAAACAAGAGAGGTCCCAGGACTGAACCCTGAGGTACTCCACTTGTCACTTGTCTGGAGCTGGATTTAGAGTCAGCTACTTTTACAGTGTGGGTTCTGTCAGTAAGCCAGTTGGCAACCCATCGAGTGGCATAGGGATTAATGCCCAGCTTAATAAGTTTATCTATGATTCCAGAGTGGGGGATAGTGTCAAAGGCCTTGGCGAGGTCCAGATAGGCTGTGTGGACTGCCTTACCCTCATCCACAGCTCTGGAGACTGATTAGAAGAAGTCAATAAGGTTCAGGAGACAAGATCGGCCCTTCACAAACCCAAACTGGGTGGGGTCCACTGTTTTAAAATTGCCAATGTCTTTGTTTATAAGTTCCATGATAATACGTTCCATGGCCTAGCAGATCAGGCTCGTCAGACTGATGGGGTGGTAGTTCCCGGTGTCCAAGGTGGATCTCCCCTTGTGGAGTGGGATAACTGTAGCTGTGCGCCACTCAGTGGGCACAAAGCCTGAGGTGAGGGTATGATTAAACATGATACTTAGGTGAGGTGTCAGTTCATTTTGTAGTTCATGCAGTAAACAGCCCATTCTTAGCTTTGGAGAGTGCATTTTATGGGGGGGTTATTTGCAAT
>NC_056737.1:238930252-239010252 GCF_019279795.1 Protopterus annectens
ATATGTTACCCCTTACTATAAGGGTTTGATTGTCTGTCAAAGGTATATTTTCTCAAATCCATTCATCCAGGGAGTGTTTATAATGCTTAATATAGAGGGGTAGTCAGAGAAATTATCATAATATCCAGAAATGAGAGACAACACCCCATTTATTTTGGCAAGTATGTGTGCAGTGCACATGCTCTTCTGTGTATGCAAAGTTGTGCATGACACTATCTTATTAGTCCAAGGAGAAGAATTTTTTGGTAGAGGTAACTACCTGTCAGCAGTTTCTGTTTATGTTGTGGTGGAAGTGTAGGCCTCTTATACAGGTGCTTTGTTATGTTAAATGTTTTGTGAATATGTAGGTCACACACAAAAAAGTCCTTTGAGGCTAGGTAATGGTCACTACACATGAGCCTATATGAGCCTGAAAATGCAGATAGAGCTTTAAGGTGTTCTGCCTAGCACATGGAGTCAGGTAGTAGATTTTTTAACAAGGAAGCATTGGGGTCTTTCAGGCTGGATCATGTGTCTTCACAGATACATGCCAAAAGGTGCTTTATTTTCACTTATAGCCCTAATAAAAGAAGACTACAGAGGTATAATAAAAATTCCAGGGATCTAGATACATTATTGGTAATCAGCTGGACTGGGTACAAGGATTTTCCACCAGCTGTAGAGGTACACATGATGATCAGGGAGAGCTTGTTATCTGTAAAAAGGGCCTAGTCCCTAATGACTATCGATTTTGAGGAGGGGGTTGTCTTCTGTAGTAGTGTGCCCATGTTAGCCCAAAAACATAATACCACATTTGTTTGCATTTAGCTTTAGTCCATTGTCCTGGCACCATGTATTTGCATGTAATAGACTCTCATGAAGCTCTGAGAGTCCTCATATGAGTTAATGACAGACCCAAGTTTGCAGACCTCTATGTACTTTATCATTCAAAGACTCTAAACATCAGCTTGGACACTGAAGAAATTGATGTCAAACAGCACCATTACAGAACCATGTGTGGCTCTATTGATAACAAGCCTTTTAATGAACAGAATGGTCCTCAGTCCTGATATGATCAGTTCTGCTTGTAATCCATTTTGCTATCTAGAGACTTATATACAGATATACATTTAGCGTATTTAGTGTGTCTAAATGCCTGAGTTTAGGATGGTGTCTAAAGCCTTGGTCAGATCGAGGTATGCTAACTGTGCTGTTTTGCTATCATCTAAAGCTTTAGTGACTTTTTAAAAGAAATGCACCATATCAAGCAGACAGAAAATACCCTTCGCAAACACATACTGGTTTGGATCAAGGGATTGTAAACAGCCAATATCTTTGTTTATGAGGTCAGTCATGAAGTGCTCTACTGTCTTTCGGACAAGCCTGGTACAGTTGCAGTTGCCAAGGTCTACAGTGGGACTGCCATTTTGAGGAGAACAATCACAATTGTTCTCCATGCTTCTGATGTAAAGACACTTGAGTAGCTGAGGTTGAACAAATTTGGGGGTGGTCTCTAAGACAGTGTTTCATACTAACAAGGAAACACACTGGTACATTGTCGGGACCATTAAAGCTAGTGTTTTTATAATTATTAGAGAGCCTTCAAAACTTACTTACAGATACTCCCTGGGTGGTAGAGATAATATATCATGGGGGGGGGGGGGGGTGAGAGAAAGTGACAGAGTTGAACATTTAAGACTAAATGTATCTGCTAATGTGTTTCCTATGTCCTCAGGGTTTGAAAGAATGACTGTCATGTGTCAGCTTGGTACAGTGCTGGGCATTGTCCCTAAAGTTACATAATTGAAGAAGGAAATTGTTGTCCATGCTACAGGGGTGATTTTTAGTTCATACTTAAGAGTTTGCAGATTTGATTTTAGTTCTAAGGTCTTTGTTTAAATTTCTAAGATCAGTTTGGGAATTAGTGGTTTTTAGTTTGCCACATTTAGTTGAATGTGACACAGTATAAGAGCATGGTACTTTATTCAACAATGCATTCTTTATAATAGCTTATTGTATTTTCCTGGGCTGAACCTGAAAATGGTCCAGTAGGATCAATGTTCTATCCTGAATATCAAATGGAAAACAAATAGAACAGAATAGAATAGAACAGAACAGAACAGAATAGAATAGAATAAAATACAATACAATACAATACAATAAAGAAAATGTACTTGGTGATCGGCACTATCATGTTTCTCTTTGGCCATAGTAGTGATTCTCCATTTGTGGTATTGTTTTCTCTGCTGCTGGGTACCCATGGAGTTTAAATATTTAAGTAAAGGGATGTAAGCTTCTCTCATGAGGTGCAATGAGGTTTGTAAAACTCTTTATGAAATATTTTCCCATGCATGCTTTTTACTGTATATTACATAATGACTGGCCATTAACATTCAAAAACAAGCACGCTGATCAGTCAGTCCAACCAATGTGCCCACTGTAAATCGAGCATATACCAATAGAAAAAAGCCAAACTTTCTTATATCAATATATGTTACGATTTTTGAGTTTTCTTGAGCTAACACAGAAAAGGTTTGAAATTTGCAAACTGGACAGTTTACAAGTACAAGACAGACAGGACAGAAATACAAAGAAAATCAGATACATCAATTTAGTTTTGCATGGCGTACTTGATTTTCCTTGTAATTCTATTTTGTCTCTCTCACACAGCTAAACTATCCATATTGCAGAATTGCAAACATTTTTCTTAAAAAAAAAACAAAAAAAAAAAAACAAATGGAAACAGTCTGACTGTCTGCAAATGTTTGTTTCACACACCTTTCCATACTATTTTGTATAGCCAACTCATTCCATAATAAATGGGACTGCAATTTACTTCAAAAGCACTGATAAAAAAAATATCTGCCTATCTAGGCTTCCAGTTCCCACAGTGACAACAGTAGGTTTAACAGGGTCCAAATCAGAAAAATAAGTCAAAAGCCATTAACCAAATAAAACATCAGCCTGATACAATTAAAACCCACAACACCTTGTGGGATCCACCTTGGATCCCGGAAACTACCGTCCCATCAGTCTGACAAGCCTTATCTGCAAGGCCATGGAGCGTATTATCATGGAACTTATAAACAAAGACATTGGCAACCTTCAAACACTGGACCCCACCCAGTTTGGGTTTGTGAAGGGCCGATCTTGTCTCCTGAACCTGATTAACTTCTTTGAATCAGTCTCCAGAGCCATGGACAAGGGTAAGGTGGTCCACACAGCCTATCTAGACCTTGCCAAGGCCTTTGACACCATCCCCCACTCTGAAATCATAGATAAACTTACTAAGTTGGGCATTAATCCCTATGTCACCCAATGGGTTGCTAAATGGCTTACTGATAGAACCCACACTATAAAAGTAGCTGACTCCAAATCCAGCTCTAGACAAGTGACAAGTGGAGTACCTCAGGGTTCAGTCCTGGGGCCGCTCTTGTTTGGCATCTACTTCTCTGAAGTACAGGTCAACACTAAGGGACTCTGGCTAACAAAGTTTGCAGATGACTGCAAACTGGGAGCCATTATTGAATCCCCAAATGATGTGGATACTCTACAAAAGGGCCTTACAGAAACAGATGCTTGGTGCCAGAGCCATGGGCTCAAGCTCAATGCCAAGAAATGTATTGTTATCCCTTTGGGAAAAACATGTATCCATGAATTACCATATTGGTGGCAGTACACTAAACACAGAAAGTGTGATAAGAGACTTAGGGACACAGGTGGACAGTGGTCTCAATGCTCGATAACCACATCGCCACAACAGTCAGGAAATCCTTCTATGCGGCACACCTCATCACGAAGGGCTTTTCATCCAGAAAAAAGGAGGTCATTGTCCCACTGTACTCATCCCTCATTAGACCCATTATAGAATACAACGCCCCATTTGGTATGTACCTCTCAAGAAATCTGCAACAACTGGAAAGGCCTCAGAAATACCTCACTAAAAGAATCACAGGCCTAAAGCAGATGCCCTACGCTGACCGCCTTAAAAACTCCAGCTATACTCTGTCGCATATCGCCTACTCAGAGGCGATCTCTGCTTAACATACAAGGCCATGTCAAACCCAGAGCTGTTGGACATGCTACACTTAAAGAAATCCCAATCCCTCAGAGCTACACGCTCCAGGGATCTAAACCTTGTCATCACAATAAACAAAACATGCTGGAGGGATAGGTTCCTGACCCAGAGACTCCCCAGACTCTGGAATAGAGTGCCCATACATGTCAAGCAGAGTGCCTCTTTGGACCTCTTCAAAAGGAACCTTGATGACTGGATGGGAGAAAGGAAATTCACCCCAGGGATCACGTCAGTCGCCCTGCTAGACAGGGGTCCAGGAAAGTAAATAATGTGGGAAGAAATAGCCAGGGAATTGTTATGGCTAGGCTTGTATAGGCCCTAGGGCTGGTAGCCTAGTACCAACCTATGAACCTATGAACACGTAGATGTGGTGCTCCTCATTGTTTCTTTTTTAATTTAAAAATTAAATGCAATTAAAAACAACCTGAAATGATTTGGTAGGAAGTGGTAGTAAATACATACCTCACAGTTGTGCAGGGTTTGAGTTATTGAAGAATGTTTACAAAATATATTTACATTAATAAGGCAACAACTGAGGTGTGATACTATTATATTGGGAAGCAGTGGGCACAGTAAAAAAATGTCTCTAAAACTTGGAGGATAAAATGAGGATATCCAGAGATATGTGTTTATTTGATATAACAGTTATGAGTATCTTGTAAAAGTTGTGTAATAAACTACAGGAAAACAGATCTTGCAGTCTTGCATGCAACATTAAGCCATATAAATTTGACATTCGTAAATGTTATACACTATCACTATTGTTTTGAAATATCGAGTAATATATGCATTATTTACCTATTTTGCGCAATATCATAGAGTAGGAGTATAATATCCAGTCTTGCCATACATCATTGAAAAGCCACTGAAGAGTTGCACATTTCTCCTGCTAACACCTTGGATCCGTCTTGTACACTTACAAAGATATAACCCTTTGGTCATAATACTGGTAGTTTTTGGCAAAAAATAAAGTTTTCTCTGAAATATTTGATGTGAAATCAGCATCATTAATAGACTTTTGATTGTGAAATTGGTGTGTATCCCATCATCTATAAGAGTACTTTCATATTTCACATTTTGTGTAACTTGCCTTGTTTTGGAGAAATTGCAAAATCGTACAATGAATATTTTCAATGTGAGATTTTGGTGGGAAAAGCATTCATGAAATGTGATTTTTTGCATCAAAGACTTCAGGAAGCATGTAGACTAACTAGCTCCCTGCTACTGTTCAGAACTTAAGAGGCTGTCACCTGCATCCATTTACAAAAAAAGTTAAGATGCAAATATTTAGGCGACACATTTGATAAAACAAACTTATTCTAAAATATAGAGAATTAGTAAAGCATATAAAAGAAAAAGGAGATACCGTTCTGCTTTTAAAAGTTAGCTTAGTCATAAAAAAATGTCTAGATTAAAGAACAGAAACTTGTTACTTTTCATATTAAAATTTTTCATATTTACCTACAAACTCAACTTGGTCCCAAAGGTGTAAAGCATTTGATCAGGCCTCTGAACATAGCCTGGTTGTTAATGTGTTTCAGAAAATGATGTCAAGAAATTTACCTTGTGAGTAAAGCTTGAAAAGTGAATTTTTTGATATTCATTTTGAAAACACATAATGCACATTCTGATCAAACATTGATCATAATGTTTTGTAATGTTTGCAGATTTCAGCTCTTTATTTAATACTACCCTTTTATATTAAAAAAATAAATAAAATGATTCAGTGCATTTGAGATATGATACTAGATATCATTGACCTGGAAAGGTTACTTACTTTAAAACATATTATCTAGCCACTTCTAATAACCCAGTTGTGACACTACATTTCTTGGTTTTGAAGCAACATTTTGAAATTCTGTTATAGGTTCATAGGATCATAAGACTATACTAGGCTATTGGCCCGGAGGCCCTTATAAGCCTAGACAAGAATTTCACCCATGTTCCCACAAAGTCAGCACCGGTTTTCCCTGTCCAGCAGGGACATAGGTGAGATCCCAGGGGTATATTTTCTGTTTCTCATCCAGTCGTCCAAGTTCCTCTTAAAGAGGCCTAGTGAGGTACTCAGCTTGACATGGAGAGGAGGTCTATTCCACAGATGGGTTAGTTGTTGAGACACAACTCTATCCTGCCAACAAGTTCTAGTAATGTCACAGACCAGGTTGAGACCTTGCGTGTGGGTTGGGCGAGTGGAATTTGACTTATGGATATGCAGTAACTCCATCAAGGCTGAGTCTAAGACTGCCTTGTATGCCAGACACTGGTCACCTCTGAGCAGTCTGTATGAGATGGAGTAGAAAGACAGGGCTTTTAGCCTATCTGTATAGGATAGGTGTTTGAGACCCAGGATTTTCCCGGTCAGGAACCTCTGTGGTCTCTCTAACTGCTGCATGTGCTTGGCAAGGTACATGCCAAAGAGGGCATTGTACCCAACAATGGGTCTGATAAGGGAAGAGTACAGGGATGTTATGATCTCCTTGCTCCTGGATGAAATACCCTTACTTATGAGGTGGGCCATGTAGGAAGTGTAACATACAATGGAGGCAACATGGTGGTCAAAAGTCAGGTTGCTATCAACCTGGTTGTCCAAGTCCCTCACTACTGTTTGCATGCTTAGTACATTGTTATTAATGTGATAATTAGTGGGGACACCATTTTATCCAAAGGGGATAATGGTGCATTTCTTGGCATTCAGTTTGAGGCCATGGTTCTGGCACCAGTCATTAGTTTGGCCCTCTTGAAGAATGTTCACATCACTAGGGGAATTTATGACAGTGCCCAGCTTGCAGTCATCTGCAAACTTGGTCAGTCACAGACCACTGGTTTTGGCTTACACCTCAGAGAAGTGTAACCCAAGCAGTAGAGGCCCCAGGACTGATCCTTGTTGTACCCCACTTGTTATGGGTCTACTACTAGAGGTGGCGTCCCCTGTTTTGACTGAGTGAGTTCTATCAGTGAGCCACTTAGCTACCCATCTGGTAACATATGGATTGATGCCTAGTTGGGAGAGTTTATCTATTATGCCTGAGTGGGGAATGGTGTCAAAGGCTTTGGCTAGGTAAAGGTAGGTGGTGTGCACTGTCTTGCCTTCATCCATGGCTTGGTGACTGTTTTGAAGAAGGCAACCAAGTTTAACAGGCATGATCTCCCTTTGACAAAACCAAACTGTGTGGGATCAAGCATTTAGAGGTCGCCAATGTTCTTGTTTATAAGGTCCATGATAATGCATTCCATGGCCTTGCAGATCAGGCTAGTTAGGCTGATGGGCCTATAATTGCCTGGATCGGTGGATGCTCAACCTTTGTGCAGAGGGATGACAGTGGCTGTCCTCCATTCTGCTGTGAAAATGCCGGTGCACAGGCTTTGGTTGAATAGGGTGCCTAGTGGTGCTGAGAGCTCTTGCCTAAGTTCATGTAGGACACAGCCAGGGATGTTGTTGGGTCCCATGGAGGCTGTATATTTTTCCTTTGAGAGGGCATTAATAACCTGCTCCCTGGTGATGAGGGGAGGGGGTACAGGTGCTGGGGATGTCCTGGTTTACTGTTGGGGGGACAGAGGGAGTGACGTTTTCACTGAACTTGTCTGCCAGCAGGTTGGCTATATCTATAGCATTTGTGTATGTAGTATTCTTGACCACCAATTCAGAGCAGATTTGGGAGTTACCTTTGAGATTGCAGATGTGTGTGAAGAAGGCCTTGTGATTATCCTTAGTGGATGTGACCAATTTGGACTCGAAGTTAGCCTTAGAGGATTTCACCAGTGACCTTATTTGCTTGTTCAGATAAAGGAGAGATTGCTTCCAACTTGGCACCCGCTCCTTCTTTGTCCCGGACAGCAATTTTTTCCTTTAATTATAGAGTCCGTTTATTGCTGTTGTCCACCAGACAGGTTTACTCTTCCTTGAGGAAGATGATTTGGTTCTGTCAGGTACTGCTGAGTCCATGCAGCTATACAGGTGCTTATATAGTTTTTGGTGTAGGCTTGGACATCAGTGTTTGATTCAACTGAGGAGATGGTGGCTGGAAAGCTGCTTATAGCTGCTGTCAGGAGGTTCTGGTCAGCTTTGGAAAAGTTCTTTTGTTTGACCCTGGCAAAGGGGGGGGGTGCTGCAGGGGAGATGGTGACTTTGAAAGTAATTGATTTATGATCGGATCTTACCAAGGAGGATGACACTGTAGGGGTGCTACAGTGACTGCTCATTTTGGTTAGTACCAGGTCCAGGATTCATAGATTCATAGATTAGTACTAAGCTAACTGCCCTTGCAAGCCTTTTTAAGCCTAACCAATTATCCCTTGTGAGACTCAAACCCTGTACATTGTGCTTGTAAGGCAAACACCTTAACCATTAGGCCACCCTCCCAACCTTTTGTAGGGGTGTCGAATAGCTGATCCAATGCATTGGCATTGATGAAGTCGAGGAATCTCTGGGCATTCCTGTTTGAGCTAGAATAGTTCTTCCACTCTATGGTTGGGTAGTTAAAGTCACCCATTATCAGGGTAGAGGGTTGAATCTTGTTGGATTCAAGTAAGTCCAGATAAGTGGAGGGGGCCTCCTGAGTCATGGTTGGGGGTCTGTTGCTAGCTATGATTTCAGTAGGTGTTTTGTCAATAGTTAACTGAACCTGGAGTGTCTTCTGTGCGCCATACTGTTTGACCAGCCTGTAGGTCTGTATGTCTTTGATAAATTTTGAAACTCCACCCACTTTGGCTTTGTAGCCCTCTGTTTGGGGTCTGAAAGTATGGTAGGACAAGTAACCTGATAAGGCTGGGATGCTCTCCACAGTTTTGAACCAGGTTTTAGTGACTGCACAAATGTCAGCATCTTCCAGGGTGAGGAATGCTTGCAATGAGTGTAGTTTCATGTTAAGACCCCTAGTGTTTAGCAGCATGACCTTTAAATTTTGTTTAGAATAATTTTTCACGTTGGTAATTTTTCCTCATGACTGTGCCTAAATAAGGCACTATGGGGAGGCAAGAGCCTTTGTCAGTAGCCTGAAGCCCAAGGCAGACAGATGCAGGCCATCTCTGGCAAAGCATTGTTTTCTGTCAATCATGTCCTCCCAGGCTGTAAGGTATTGGATCTCCTTGGAATGACACCAGAAACTAAGCCAATTGTTAAAGTCAATCATTTTCTGTTTTTACTGAGGCATCATTCTGGGTGATGGTAGGATGCTGCTTAAGGCTAGGGACATACCTGCCTGGGATGCATTCAGTGAGCTCAATTATGTCTCTCTTCATATAGCCCAGAGAGGTACATCTCAAGTCATTCACACCAACATGGGCTATGACAGAATCATAACAGTACCTGTTGTTGAGATACTTGAGTACATGAGTGATATGCCGGATTCTAGCACCTGACCAAGCAACTTGCTGTGACTTTCCCCTTGTCTAGCCTGGTGAGGGGCACATCTGTGTGTCTTACAATAGAGTCTACTATAACTAGTATGTTGGGTTTGTGGTTGGGCTTTAGAGGCTGTGAGACACAGGCATGTGTACTATCTAAACAATGTACTCCAACAATGTAGCCCAGAAATGGTTGCAGTATGAAATGCAATGGAACTGTACATCAGAAGGAATTGATAGCACTGACTATAACAACACAGAGAAAGCAGCAGTACCTGGCATAAAACAAAAACAGATTTCTGTTAGCATTTGGGAATACATACAGTAAAAAAAGATACAATAAATGCACCTCCAGTTCATAGGACTGCATTTATGTAGAGAGAAACATGCAGATATGTTTTGAAGTATTGCTATTACATGTCTGGAACATTATTGATCAGTGAAATAGGTGTATCTTAGCAATTTAAACATTTGCATCAAAAACAACACCAGACATGCTTTTTCTACATAAAAATGGTTGTATGATACCGTAAGGCAGCGGTCCCCAACCATCGGGCAGTGGACCAGTACCGGGCCGTGGAGCACTTGGAACTGGGCTGTCAGGTAAGGTAAGTGAATACCTATATGAGTGAGTATGTGTCTGTGTGTGTGTGAATGAATGTGTGCATGAAAGAATAAGAGTGTGTGTGTGTGTGTGTGTGTGTGTGTGTGTGTGTGTGTGTGTGTGTGTGTGTGTGTGTGTGTGTGTGTGTGTGTGAGATCAGGAGAGTGAGAGCAATGTGTGAATGAATGAAGAAGTGGCTGTGTGTTTGCAGCATGAGATTGGAAGAGTGAGAGTGATGTGTGAATGAATGTAGGTATGAATGAGGAAGTGGCTATGTGTGTGTATGTGTGAGATCGGAAGAGTGAGAGGGATGTATGAAAGAATGCGTAAGTGGGTGTGAGATCAGGAAAGTGAGAGCAATGTGTGAATGAATGCAAAAGTGGGTGTGAGAGTGGGAGAATGAGAGACATGTCTGAATGAATGCGTAAGTGGGTGTGTGACTGAATGTTCGAATGAATGCAGGTATGAATGAGGAAGTGGCTGTGTGTGTGTATGTGTGAGATCGGAAGAGTGAGAGCGCTGTATGAATGAATTCTTAAGTGGGTGTGAGATCGGGAGAGTGAGAGCGATGTGTGAGTGAATGCAGGTATGAATGAGGAAGTGAGTGTGTGTGTGTGTGTGTGTGTGTGTGTGTGTGTGTGTGTGTGTGTGTGTGTGTGTGTGTGTGTGTGTCTGTGTGTCTGTGTGTGTGTGTGTGTGTGTGTGTGTGTGCGCGCGAGACAGAGAGAGAGAGAGTGACAGAGAGAGTGAACAGTGAGAGTGATCCCTGGCAGCAGCAGCATGCATACTTCCATAGTTTCAACCTCTTCGCTCAAAACATCTGGACAAAGCCTAACAGAATAGGAGGAACAAAGGCCCAAAAATAGGGGCAGATTTTAAATATTGCTCTTACGGTCATCAAATTACAAAACTTAGATAGTTGCTAGAATAACGGGATTTGTCTTAGCATGCATTTTCCTGAAGGATATGAAGCATGAAACACAAATGTATCATTATTTAGTAACTTCAATCCTCAAATCATCCCAGTCATTTGTCATAAAATCACAAATTTTATGAGGAACAGATAAAAAACATGAGTCAAAAATCTGGACATTCTGCAAAAATCTATACAGTTGAGAGGTATCCAATACCACTCAAACTCTGGCACAATTAATCTGGACAAACCCAAATGATAACAGACTATAAATACTGCTTTTAAAACTTAAAAAAAAAAATACAGATTTATGAACCTCAACCATACCATTCAACCTCCTGCATAAAAAATCTGAACCAAACCAAATAATAGGGGCATATTTTAATTTAAATACTGCAGTTAAAACTTAAGTAAAGGTTGCCGTTAGCTTTACCTACTTCGACCATACCACTCAAACTCTGGCACAACAGAACCAAATAGGGACATTTTAAATACTGCTGTTAAAGCTTAAGTCAGTAAAGGTTGCAGTTAGCTTTACCTACCTCGACCATACCACTCAACCTCCCCCACAAGTAAAATGAGTAAAACAGCAAATAGCAGCTACTCCAGGAGTAACTGCCGTTAAGTGATTTTATTCCACAGGTTTCAGATAAGCTCTTTCGTTTTACACAGAAAACTTCATCAGATAAAAACCATTAAAAACAGGAAGACTTAGTTTATAAACTTTATATTAATATAATATAACGTTTATAAACTGGCTTCCTTTTTATTTAATGGTTTTTATCTGATGAAGTTTTCAGTGAAAAAGGAAAGAGCTTATCTCAGACCTCCTGAATAAATTACTTTAATGGCAGTTACTCCTGGACTAGTGTAACATTTGTTGCTTTACCAGTTTATACTGTTTACTTGTTTCCCCCTTCATTTTTTAAAATGAGTAAAAAACAGACATCGCTGGAGATATTCTTTGGAAAAGGGGAAATACCCAGTGATGATGAGACAGCAGAAGACTCTAAGACTGCCACCAAAAAGAAAGTTGCATTTAAAAGAAAATACCAAGAGTCCTACTTAAACTATGGATTTATCACGACTGGTGATTCACATGCACCAAGTCCTCTCTGTATAATATGTGGTGACCGTCTATCCAATGAGGCCATGAAGCCTTCCAAACCACTTTGCCACATGGAGACTAAGCATATTGCATTAAAAGACAAGCCTTTGGAGTTTTTTGAAAGAAAAAAAATGAAGGACAGAAGCAATTACTGAAGGTCACCACATCAACAAATCCATCTGCACTGAGAGCATCATACTTAGTGGCTAACTGTATTGCTAAGACTAAGAAGCCTTTTACTATTGGTGAAGATTTGATCATGCCTGCTGCTGAAGACATTTGTCGTGAACTTTTTGGAGAGGCTGCAGTTAAAAAGGTAGCACAGGTTCCTCTTTCGGCTAGCACCATCACCAGAGGAATTGATGAAATAGCAGAAGACATTGAGGCATAATTGTTAGACAGGATTAATGAGTCACTATGATATGCAATCCAGGCTAACGAGTCTACTGATGTTGACAACAAGGCAATACTGCTTGTTTCTGTGCGATATATATTTCAGGAGGATGTACTTGGGGATATGTTGTGTGCATTATCATTGCCAACCAACACCACAGCTGCAGAACTATTCAAGTCTTTGAATGATTATATGTCAGGTAAACTGAATTGGTCCTTTTGTGTCAGTGTATGCACAGATGGAGCTGCTGCCATGATTGGACGGCTTTCTGGTTTCACTGCTCGAGTCAAGGAAGTAGCTCCTGAATGTGAGTCTAAGCACTGTGTCATTCACAGAGAAATGTTGGTTAGCCAAAAAATGTCACCTGAACTTAACAGTGTGTTGAATGATGTCATTAAAGTTATTAACCACATAAAAGTACATGCCCTTAACTCGTGGCTGCTGTAACAGCTTTGTGAGGAGATGGACGCAGAGCATAAACATCTTCTCTTATACACAGAAGTTAGATGGCTTTCTAAAGGTAGATCGCTGGCCAGAGTGTTTGAGTTATGAGAGCCACTCCAGAGATTTCTTTTAGAAAAACAGTCACCATTGGCAGCACATTTCAGTAACACAGAATGGATCACAAAGCATGCTTACCTGTGTCACATATTCAGCCTGCTCAACGAACTCAATCTGTCACTTCAGGGGAGAAGGACAACTGTCTTTAAGTTGGCAAATAAAGTGTCTGTATTCAAAGCCAAACTGGAACTGTGGGGACAGTGAGTGAACATAGGGATATTCGACATGTTTCAAACATTAGTAGGGATTCTGGAAGAGACTGAGCCTGGGCCTTCATTCTCCCATCTGGTGCATGATCACCTATCTTTGCTTTTAAAAGAGTTTGAGCGTTACTTCCCAACTACAAAAGACCCACAAACTGGGAATGAATGGATCCGCAACTCATTTGTGAACAAGCCAGGGGAATCGACCTTGTCAGTGCTGGAAGAAGATCAGCTGCTTGAAATTGCAAATGACTGCAGGCTTAAAAGTATGTTTGAGACAACTTCAACTCTGCCAATATTTTGGATTAAAATCAAGGTGGAATATCCTGAGATCGCCACAAAAGCACTGAAAACCATGCTTCCATTTCTATCTTTGTGAAGCAGGGATGACAGCAACCAAAACAAAATTGCAGAGTAGACTGGACATAAGGAACACACTTTGGGTGTCATTGTCTGCCATCACCCCTAGATGGGACCATCTTGTTACAGGAAAACAAGCTCAATGCTCCCACTGATTCTGAATTATGGCAAGTTGTATTTGTGAAGGTTTCATTCCTATTGTTATATAACTACCCCATATATACTTTGAAGGTTTTATTATTATTGCTCGGTACTAACAAGATCAATATTATGCTGTTAGGCAGACTGTTACGCATCATGTTGTAATTGTACTTATTCTCACTTGCTGTACTACTGCTATTGTTATATACTAACTAGTAGAGCAATGTTATGCTGTTAAGCACAATGTATACTTTTTTTGTAATTATTGGCAATTGTCTTTCTATTGTAATTTGGTGCTTTTCTCCCCAGGTCTTGGCTAAAAATGCACTTCTAGTCCAGTTAGACCTTCCTGGTAAACAAATATTAAATAAATAAATAAATATTATGCACTTTATTATGTTTTATTATGCAAGCACGCGATGGCTGGTCCCCAGAAAATTGTCTTACAATGAAACCGGTCCTTTGTGCAAAAAAGATTGCAGACTACTGCCGTAAGGTATGCAGCAGCTTTTAAAGCTGTCAGTTAATTACAGATGCACTCATCTGATTTCCATTTATCTGGAAGTATAAAAGATATAAACAGATTTTTAAGCTTTTAGTTGATTCCTTTTATGTTCTCAGCTGAGTGCATTCTGTGTGGTACCTTGAAGTTTGATTAGTTTTGAACAAATGTGATTCATACATAAGAACTGGGTTAACATCTGGATTTTTATGTAGTTGACTATAACAAGGTTATTTTCCTGATTTTCACAACATAATGAATCTGATGCATCTATTATATAGAGAATTATGCCTCAGTTAACTATCATAACCATATTGCTAATGTGTTATAGAAATGGATTCGAGAACTGCACCTCAAAAACAAATAATTTCCGGAACAAATTGTATAAAAGGCCATGACTGGTGACAAGGTTATAATTCTTTATAATATTGGAGAGTTTTAAATATGCCAGTATATCACAATTTAAAAAATGTAACAGAACAAAGTGTCTAATAGTTTTGAAAGCTGTCACACACTTTGTGATACCACAAAAATAGCACCCCAAAAAAGTTAATCTCTTTAATCAACAGCTTTAAAAGCTGCTAACACTTTGGTCTGACATGCTTCTGTTTTTTTTTGTTTTTTTTTTAATTTTCCTATGACTTCCTATGAAGTGTGTTAAAATTTTAAAACTAGGTTTCTAATGCAGTTATGTGGTGTTGCCTTTCCTGCAGCAGTCCACTTCTTAGCAAAAAGTTTTGTATGTAGAAATTTTGCAAGGCTGCTACATATGAAACTTGTTATAACAGGGGTATTGATTCCTCCATTTTAGAGCATAATCAGCACATCCCATGTGCTCTGTAATTACATCAGATGATTGAAGGAAACATCATAAATGTAATATAGCACCAAACAAAAGAATTGATAAAAGACACTCAGAACTCAGCAAGTGTACTTGCAGAGAACATTTTTTTGTAAATTTCACATTGAGCAAATAAATATGTCAGAGTGCCACAGTGATAATGGAACAGCCTTTATTCAACTACAGCTAAGTTAACTGCTTTCTAAGTAAGACTAAAAACCTCAGGTTCACTGAGACCATACAATAGACCTGGTGGTTTCATACAAATAATAAAGGAAATGTAACTAAACTTCTATCAATAATATTAAACAAAATGATAACATATAACATGGAACACGTAGATCTACCCCTGACATATAGTAACAGGCTGAACTGGTACCATTTCATGAAGTGTGACTGACATCATATCCAAACAAGCTTAGCCAGTAGCCTGACTAGTACTCTGTGTAAGAGTTTATCTAAAATGGCACAGAGGACCTAATCTCTGGAGTGGGGAACAGTAGAAGTTTTTAAAGCAGAAAAGTTGCCTTTTCAATAATATGTCCTTCTTTAAAGATGCAAAAGTAACAGTTGATAAAGGGCTGACAGTGATTACATCTTATCTTGAGCTTGCTAAAGCTTTTGGAAAATTTCTATGTAAAGTTACACCTGAAAAATGAAAAGCATTAAATATTACTTGATATAAAATTCATTGATTAAAACAGATTTGTTAAGCAACTGGGCATAATTTAAGTTTGGTAGAGTTACCTGTCTGTCCTAAGAGGGACTCGTAATTGTGTTGTACACAGCTGTGTATCGGGGTCACTTTTTTGGCTATTCTTCTAGAGGGACTCGTAATTGTGTTGTACACAGCTGTGTATCGGGGTCACTTTTTTGGCTATTCTTCTAGAGGGACTCGTAAAAGAGGGAACTGGGTTATAGATAACTTTTTGGCTATTCTTCTAGAGGGACTCAGAATTGTGTTGTACACAGCTGTGTATCGGGTCACTTTTTGGCTATTCTTCTAGAGGGACTCGTAATTGTGTTGTACACAGCTGTGTATCGGGGTCACTTTTTTGGCTATTCTTCTAGAGGGACTCGTAATTGTGTTGTACACAGCTGTGTATCGGGGTCACTTTTTTGGCTATTCTTCTCAGATGTAAAAGAGGGAACTGGGTTATAGATAACAGTATATATTGATACATGCAAGCAGGTTAACATGATTACTTCAGTAAAAATGCTGAAGTCATTCGAGCTGGCCTACAGAAAATAAACACTTGGCACACTACTAATACCTCACCTTTAATAACAGTGAAATCAGCATTGTAAGACTTCATAAAAAGTTCATAAATTATTACAAAATAAATTGTCAAATTTTAAAAAAATACCATCATTAAATGTCGAGGGATAATGGCAGACAACAAATCTCGCTATGCCCTGTAGTTGCCAAAATTATAAAATCATTTTAGGTAGTCCATTTAAATGGCATATCTAGTTTGTCAAGGAATATTACTTTGCCCTTTATATTTCACATATCTGACCATTACATGTATTAAGGTTATTTACATACAGAACCATGTGATTCCATGCAACTGAGGCTAATGACTTGTGCAAAAGTTCATTTCTCTTACATGTCTGATGGTGGGTACTGTTATATGCTTCATCTACTTCTGTAGTCAGATTATAGACAGAATCTAGCAGCAAAGGTTTAGAAAGTATCTTGTGTGATGCAGCAGCAAGCAATGTGGCAACAAACCTTACTGGAAAATCACATTCGAAATACAGTTGTGCAACATCTGGGTATCCCAGGTACTGACTGGGTATTTTTCCCATATATTCATAATGTACCCTCTGTGGTCACACACCATTTACATAGTCATGAAGTGGTACATCATGTGATTCTGATATGGATGTAGTCAATGGCCTAGAAGTGCTACAGTTTGCTGAATGCCATGCATTGCCATTCTCAGCTCTGTCTGGGTTCTGTGCATACGTATATGTGCATTCTTCTTTATATGGGATCATACAGCTGAGGAAGTACTTTAAGATTCGATATTCTGCTGCTTGATAATTGGGTTCCATCTGAGGTTCCGGAATGTTCCTGTGGGCAGTATGCTCACTCACTGCTTACATGCATTTAGTCTACAGTGAAACACATTTGCCAAGGACAGTACCATGTGTCTCTAGGTCATGGTTCATATTATAGAACTGGTGATGGTACTGCCATCCAGTCACTTTGCCAACTGGTGCTAGAATTGGGGCTTCTGTGATCTCTTCTGTCATCTGGTTGCATTATTGTTGTACTGATGCTGATATCTATCCAGACATAAAAAAGAATTGGTTTGTTTCCTGTACTCAATGTGTTTGTCTAACTGTGCTGCTGCAGTCTGTCACCTTTGTTCCCTGGCAGGATAATGTGCCACTTTTGCTTGCACTTGCCCTTTTACTCATGGGTTACCACCATTCCTGCTCCATTACAGTACCCACAGCATGTGTTGGAATGCTGCTATGTTATAAGATGTTTGACTTTGATATACCAGTCTCAACTTCATATGGCTGTTATCTGTGTTGTATTATTTATGCTCCAGCCATACACGTGTATATGTTTTTCTTAAGATTGCACTTCACATTATAAAATGAACAAGCAGTTAAAGACAGACATTTTCATTCTTACATTTTGTTAATTTCTGAGTATCCTGAAAAGTAAATTGTGCAATCTTTTACCTAATATTGCAAACACCAGAAAAAAAAGCACCACCAGACAAAGAAATTGTTATTCCTAATTCTTAGGTGTTTCTCAATAACATGAAGTACCATCATTTCTGGATGTCACCAGTAGTTATATTTCTGATTTCCATTACATGCCTCTCTGCGTATCACACACTTAAAAAAAAACATGCATCTGAATCACTTAAACACCTTATGTTGGCTACCCCACCTATACAAGGCATTAACTGATGTGAGTCCGGCCAATCACACACTTCAAAAGAGTGTCCGCCCCTGTAACATCATCATCATCACTGATTTTTTTGTTACTGCTAGTGTTTTCTCAGTCCAACAACTAACTGTACCAAAAACACATACATTAAGATGCAAGTTTTATAGGCTCACAGGTTCTTAGGTTTGATTGTCAAGCTTCCAACCTAAGCATGCGTGCTGTAACCCCATGCTGATATTTGTACTTCCCATAAATGTATCACATTAATAAGTGTCTTGTTATGACTGTAAGGAGATTATTCCACAGCCTGTGAAGGCATTGTGTAACGTATCTGCCGTTTTTTCATCATTTATATTTATTTTTATCTTTAGGGTCCAACTTTAGCATACCTTCCTCAGATGCATGTTTCAGCAATAGCAATCAGACACTGTCTTATAGACCAAACTGAAGTCATGTCTAAGTAACCTATAAGCAACTGAATATAAAGACAATTCTTGAGGCCTTCTGTATTAGATCAAGTTTTTAACCTTGGGATTATCAAGGCCTAATTTCAAGTGCCTTATATGAAAATGAAAACAGCAAACACTAATAATCCAAAAATTCACCCAACGCAGCAAAATACATATACTCTTTAATGTTGAGAGTTTTCATCCAAAACAGGACTTTATAAAAATACAATTAAATACACATAAGCAGTTTTTTAAATAGAAGTCAATAAAATCATTCAGCAATTAATATAATGATTAAACACGAAAAAGTACAATACGGTAAATTTCTCCACAAGTACCAATAAATCCAAAAAGAAATTCGAAAAAGAAGTTGAGAAGCTGGATAAACCACACAGTTTTTTTGAACAAAATAATGAACGCTTTATTCCCAGTCTGCGTTTTCGTCCCCTATGGACTTCATCAGATAATGATTAAACAATTATCTAATTTCATTATTAAAAATAATTGTTATAAAAACAATGTAAACACATTCAATATGCAGCCCATCTTATAAAATGACTAACTTTTAAATAACACAATGTTGATAATTTCATTTATTCCAGGGTGGGAGGTTGGCATAATGGGTGGGAGGTTGGCATAATGGTTAAGTTGTTTATCTTATAAACCAAAGGTGCAGGGTTTGATTCTCACATAGGGTAATTGGCTAGGCTTAAAATGGCCCACAAAGGCAGTTAGCCTAGTACTATTCTATGAACCTATGAAATGTATCTGCTTGCAAATAAATTTGCCATAAGGTTTCCAGTTTTTCCAAAATGTTTTTATAGCCCCTCCTCTGTAATCTAATGGAACCCATTCCAGATCTATAAAATAAAACTTCCTAAGTTTAATACAAATCTCTGAATGTTTGTACAAAGCATTGCATTCATCTTTTACTTTAATACTATATAAATGCTCAGCAGACATCTTACATGTAATCATGCCAACACAGAATGCTTCACGTGAAGAACAAATAGCAATGTACACTAAACCTAGGGAATTACAGTTAAAATACTCCTTAGTTGGAAATTTATTTGCAAGCAGATAAACAGTTGTTTAATCATTGCATTGATTGTTGGATGTTTTTTATTGGCTGATTGTTATTTAAAAATGTATATGTATTTGGCTACATTTGGGTGAATTTTTGGATTATATGAAGGTGACAGAATGCAGCACTGTATTAAATAATGTCAAATTGATGAGGCATGGAGAGGTAAAATACTGTTCCTGTAGTGATGAGACATTTCCTTTAGAATTAGGCAGGTTACACAAAATGCTTTTCTGACATTAGTACATACACAATGATCACAGTTGCTGTTATTTATCACTATCCCTATGACTTTAATGCAATCCCTTTCCTATGGTTTTCTCATTTAGTTTTTAAGTATAATTGTCATCATTTTCACCAAGTCTTGTGATGTTACATTTATTGATATTAAAGGCGAAGGCATTACAAGTGCATCTGTTATGTGTTTTTGTAGATGACCTTGGAGAACTTCAATCATTTACTAAAGTGATTCCTTAACAGTCTGTAGTTACCATGTCATTTAGTTATCCAATGTTTATACTCAAGAATGGTATCCCTAAATGAATCCTTCAAGGCCCCAGGGCCAGTGGAAACTACAGCCCAAACTGCAGAATCCTATATAAATGCATTCTACGGACATCTCCAGGAATGCATGGATTATGCTATCCCAAACAAAACCAAGACCCAATCATCCAAAGGCAGGTGTCCAGTCTGGTGGACCCCTGCCATAAATAAACTGTACAACAGAAGGAGGAAGCTACTACATGATAGAGCAAAATCCGTAATAGGGAAGACATCTCTGATCAGTACTAGCAAAAAATTACGATCTCTCATAAAATCCTCCAAGGCCAGCTTCGAGAGAAAAATTGCACAGGACACCAAAGACAATCATAAGGCTTTTTTCAGTTATGTTAGAAACCTGGGATGCAACTCCCAGACTTGTTCTGAGTTGATTCTAAATGACAAAAAATACACTGAACCCACAGACATCGCCAATATCCTGGCAGACAGGTTCAGCGCAAACTTCTCCACCCCCTCCCCCCCAAAACCCTACTACTGGACCTCTCAAAAGCCTTTGACACTATCTCCCATAAACTACTCCTTAATAAACTCTCCCAACTTAACCTATGTCCCTCCTCATTAAACTGGTTCTCTAGCTACTTATCTAATAGATCACAAGCTGTGAAATGGAAAAAAGCCACTTCCTCCTTCCTAAGTACTCCAACTGGGGTCCCCCAAGGCTCCATATTGGGTCCTCTACTATTTAACATCTTTATAAATGATTTCCATAATTCTGTACCATTCTCAAATATTATTCAATATGCAGATGATTCAACCATTATCTGCTCTGCCACATCCATTCCAGTACTCCAAAAACTCACACAAGATGCATTCTGTATCACTGAACAATGGATGAAAACAAACCATCTAGCATTAAATGCCTCTAAAACCAAATTAATGGTTTTTACTCCCTCTAAACACATCTCTGCCAACACAAATTCCTTCTTAATCACCAGTAACAACAACACATCCTTGGAATTGGTGCCAGAGACTAAGTTACTTGGGGTTCAAATTGATAATCAGCTGAAATTCCATTCCCACATACAACTTAATATCAAAAAGACTCATCAAAAACTAGGTATGCTCTACCGACAAAATCATTTCCTTACACCCACTACTAAAAGAACTCTCTCTTCCTCATTCCTTGTTCCCTCTCTTCTGTATGGTGCCCCACTCCTGACTAACTTACAATCTTCCCTCAAAACACAACTCTCCTTATGCTACAATAAAATAGCCAAATTCGCTAGTGGCCACAAAGCATCTACTCACCATTGCTTATCTCTCCACAAACTAACATGGTTAGAACTACACAACCAACTCATATATTCTCAACTCACTCTTGCCCACAAGCTCATCCTTAAACCCTTGCTATGTCCATCTCTTTCCAATACCTTTAAAATGCACCTTCCTAACAGACAACTCAGAACCAATAACCAGAACCTACTTGAACTACACATACCACTACGCCCCCCAGGCAAAAAACTTCTATCTTATAGTTTAGCACGTCTCTGGAACTCCCTACCTCCAGCTATTCGTACCACCTTCAACCACTTTACATTCAAAAAATATCTTTACTCTCATCTACTAATGCAGTGGGAATGCTCCTGCACCCACCCTTCATAATTTCAATGCTCTTCCTTCCACCCTCATATTTTCAAAACTACCTTATTTTCTTCCTCCTCCTGATAATAAGTTCCTTTGCATCTCGTAAAGAAACATTGATTCTATATCCTCAAACAGTAATTCTGTAAAATTCTACAATTACTGCAATATGACTCACTTTATAGTATGTACCATCTACAAACTGTAATTTGTACAATTCTGTAAATACTGCATTTTAACTCTGTACAAAATGCAATCTGAATCACTTCTATAGAAAGTACCATCTGCAACAGTCAACACCAGTGTTATGCTCTAACAGTGTAATTGTATTGTATTGATAACTTGATTGCTCTAACAGTGTAATTGTATTGTATTGATAACTTGATTGCTAATCTTTTATTATATTTGTATAACTATATAACCTTGTTAATGGAGCTTTTCTCCCCAGGACTCCATTGAAAACAGGTTCATCTTGGCCCAATGGACTATCCTGGTAAACCAACTGCAAATAAATAAATAAAAAATAAAATAAGAGCAAGTATCTATCCCGGCAGAGGGCTGCCTCCCAAACATCTCAGATGCTCAGGTGAAGGCTGCCCTCTCCAAAGCAAAAAACACTGCTTCCATGGGACCAGATGGTGTCCCAGGTTGCGTCCTACATGAACTACAAGAGGAACTAATCCCTCAAATAAAACAGCTATACAATTTCAGCCTCACTACAGGATATGTGCCCACAGAATGGCGTACAGCAACAGTGGTCCCACTCCACAAAGGTGGATCCTCTACAGACCCTGGAAACTATCGCCCCATAAGCCTGACTAGCTTAGTCTGCAAGGCTATGGAGAGGATCATCATGGAGCTCATAAACAAAGACATTGGGGACCTACAGACACTAGATCCTACCCAGTTCAGCTTTGTCAAGGGCAGATCCTGCCTTTTGAACCTGGTTGACTTCTTTGAAACAGTCACCAAAGCCATAGATGAAGGGAAGGTAGTCCATACAGCCTATCTGGACCTTGCAAAGGCATTTGACACAATACCCCACTCGGGCATCATAGATAAGCTATCCAGCTTAAATATAAACCCCTATGTCACAAGATGGGTCGCAAACTGGCTCAAAGACAGAACCCACAGAGTGAGAGTTGCTGGAGCCATGTCAGACTCGAAACCGGTCACAAGTGGCATCCCACAGGGTTCTGTCCTGGGACCACTCTTGTTCGGTATATACTTTTCCGAGGTACAGGCAAACGTGGGAGGACTATGGCTCACCAAGTTCGCAGACGACTGCAAACTGTGCGCCATAATCAACTCTCCAGCTGACACAAACATCCTTCAAAAAGGTCTCACAGAGACAGATAACTGGTGCCAGTGCCATGGTTTAAAGCTAAATGCAAAAAAATGTACAGTCATACCCTTTGGCAAAAACAATGTGCCCACAAATTACCACATAGGCGGAAACCCATTAAGTACAGAGAAAGTTATTAGGGACCTGGGGACCCAAGTTGATAGCAATCTCTCCTTTGAAAACCACATTGCCAAAGTGGTTAGAAAGACCTTCTACATAGCCCACCTCATCACGAAGGGTTTCACATCTAGATCAAGAGAGGTAATCGTGCCCCTTTATTCATCCCTCATCAGGCCCATCATAGAATACAATGCCCCTTTTGGGATGTACCTTACCTGACACCTGCAGCAATTAGAAAGACCCCAAAGGTATCTCACCAAGAGGAGCAAGGGTCTCAAACAGATGCCATATGCTGCTCGGTTAAAAAAACTCCAGCTCTACTCAGTTGCATACCGCCTACTTCGAGGCGATCTATGCCTGACATACAAAGCTATGTCAAATCCAGAATTAATGGACATGCTCCACCTCAGTAAATCTAAATCCTTTAGAGCCACACACTCGAGGGACTTGAACCTCAGCACAGAAATAAATAGAACTTGCTGGAGGGACAGGTTCATAACCCAGAGGCTCCCTTCGCTCTGGAATAAAATTCCAGTTCATGTGAGGCAGAGCACCTCACCGAATCTCTTCAAGAAGCATCTCGATAAGTGGATGGGGGATCATAGCTTTGTCCCAGGGATTACTCCCGTGTCACTATTAGACAGAGGCACAGTAAACTAAACCTTAAAAAGGGCACAGTATACTCAAATCAAGGGGTGGCGTAAGCCATACAGAATCAGGCTAGGCTTATAATTGCCCCAGGGCAGATAGCCTAGTATGAACCTATGAACCTATGAACCTATGAAACAATGCTGTGCAAGGCTCTTTGAAACACCATTCATGACCCCTCTCAGGATGGACAGGTAACCCATCTGGGTGGCCTAATGGTTAAGTTGTTTGCCTTACAAACACAAGGTGCAGGGTTTGAGTCTCGCAAGTGATAACTGGCTAGGCTTAAAATGGCTCGCAAGGGCAGTTAGCTTAGTACTAATCTATGAACCTATGAACCTATCTCACCCTGATGTGAGGAAAATTGTTGTTCAAGCATTGTTTTACCCATTAAAATGCAAATTGATTAATTCTTAACATATTTTAATTTTCTATTCATTCCTTTATTGCACAATATTGCTTATGAAATACAATGATCAGATTGTTGTCCATCCCATCATTGACAAAGTTGCCAAACCCCAGTGAACATGAGCAGAAGATAATGATGATCAGCAGAAGATGCCTATAACCTTGGTCAGTGTCATGTAATAGGCATCCTACTTAAAATATTTCCTGTCATTTTTGTCCTTTTGTAATTACAACAGCCACAGGTATTCAGAAAATGTTGTACTCAGTCTCTTTTTTTCCACTGACTTTATTGTCAACCACTTGGGATGTGGCTAGAAGATCATATTCTATTGCTTGCCATAGTGGGTCTACTTTAGAACAGCGAACAATCAGATGATTGAATGCTGTTAGTTCGAACACTACATGTCGAACCAGCAAAATAGCAAACGGCCGGAACAGCAAATTTTTTCCCAGAGAAAGAAATCACTGGGCTGTCCGTCCGGGTTGTGCCGTTTCCTCTACTGTACTGCTATCTCACAGTTGGTATATTTAACTAGGGGGTGTTTGGGGGCAAAGCCCCCCACTTTATTTAGTGTTTAGTGTTTTTTTTTTTTTTTTTTTGGGGAACAGCGATTTTTTTTCCCCTGGGAAAAAAAGTCACTAGTCGGGTTGTTCGCTGTTTTGTATATTCAACATTTAGGGGTCGATAAAACAACGTTTAATCATCTGATCATTTGTTGTTATAATATAGACCTGCCATAGCAAAGCCAAGGTAAGAAGCACATATTGAAAGTACTAAGTCAACTGTCACTGTTTTATTATTTGACATTTTTTAACCTGGTAAGCAGACCAACCCAAAGAACCTTTTAGCCATGAGCTGGGCCAAAAAGTTCTAAGAATTTAAGATAAAGTATTTTACAAAATGAATGGCATATGTACAGTTTTAGGATAATGGCATAGATGTATTCTAGAAGAGACATTTGAGGCCTAGATATCTTAATAGCTTTTAATTACCTTTGTTACCTCCTCAAAGTATGCCTTAAAGATCATGTCTAAAGGTGCAAAACAGCCTTTGCTTTTTGTATAAAAAATTGTTTGCATGCATCATTATGCGTGTGAATACTTTTTTATACACAATTAAAGGTAGTTTCACACTCATGCGTGAAAAAACAGTTTTTAAGTATTGCTTCTGAACATGGAGGATTTCATATAGTAAGCTGTGTTTACCTCTTTAATATTCATGGAAGAGCAGGGGACAGTTACATCATTTTGGTTTCCACCTCTAATAATGATGGATTAGTGTAGGTATATAATTGTAGATTAGTGATGTAATTGCCAGACTGTTGAATTAACAGTTTTTTTTTCCTAAACTTTTAATTTAACAGTTTGGCAATTACACCGCTGATTTGCAATTACTTATTTAAGCTTTTCTTTTTTGCTAAACTGTTAATTTAACGTTTTTTTTTTTTTTTTTTTTTTTGCTAAACTGTTAAGTTAATAGTTTGGCAATTACATTACTTAATTAAAATTACTTACCTACGCTGATCCAATGTTATTTCAGCTGGAACTCAAAAAGATGCAACCGCCCCCTGCTCTTCCATGAATATTAGTGCCATAAAGATGGCTTAAGTCTTCTTTGTTTAGAAGCAATATTATAAACTGTTTTTATTATGCATTTGTGAAAAACAACCTTTACACATGAGCTTTAAGAATCAGATGGCAAGATCTTCATTTAACAAGCCAATACTTATCCATATCTCAGCAAACTTGATGCCTTGCATTACAATAGAAAAGTTCCATTATGATTCCGTCATAATTTTCCATGGAATACTGGACAGGCTGATGATTCTAGAATTGCTGGTGTCTGATTGCTCCCTTATCTAAATTAGTACCACTATTACTTACCCCCTCAAATCATGAATGTTCCACAGATTAAATTTTTTAGCTTAGATGTGAGAAAGGCTGTAGAAAGGACAATGGAGTCTATCTACTTGGAGTTACCACTGACTCAAACAATTGCATTGCTAGGATTTTTGAGATTGTACACCAGCTTCCAGAATGTAGCCCCCCATCATAAGTTTACCTTCCACAATGCTAGACTGTACAGTACACTTTTTTATTGCTGCAAGAAAATTGCAAGGTTAAGCATAATTTCCATTTAGGCAATCAATCATACTGAAAAAAAGCAGCCATTTAATGAAATGTATAACAATAAACCATGAATGTTGTTGTATCTTTCGGCTTTTCCCAGTTTGGGGTCGCCACAGCGGAACTCCTGTCCACTAATGATTAGCAGTAGATTTTTACATACTGAGTTGCCAGCCCTGATGCACAACCTTCAACGAAGGTATGCCCATTCACGCATGTCTCCACACAGAAGACGCTTTAGCTGAGAATCGAACAGGACAACGTCTTATTGTGAGGCGACAATGCTATTGCAGCACCACCACCGCAGTTAAGATAGTACACATTTTTTATTTTAATTCTTGCACATCTAGTTGTACAACATAAACTTTAAAAAGTACATGCTATGGTGTACATGGTATATGCTTGGCTGCATCCATAACCCAAACTACAGTCTCAGCTCAACTCTAGTACAAACAATGGAACTAAGGGAGGCAGAATAGCTGGACTAACATCATGGTGTCCCACACCATCCCATTCTGATGATGACTGGTAATATTCAGTCCATTATCTAGTTATGACAGATTCTGAGCTACTCTAAGGGGAGGCTCCATCCCTCTAAACAGGAAGATTGGCGAAACTCTTCATGGTACATGAACAGTTAGATTACTATTATAATACATAAGACTGTTGGAGTGAACCTGGGTGGGTATGTCTGTAGAATTGTGGCAGTCACTACAGGGTAAAATGTGTCCCTGGACTCTTATGTAGGTCTCAGTATCTTTCTGTGTAGTAAAATGTGTTATATTTTGGTGTGTTCATCTTTTACATCTCTCAGAATATTAATTGTCAAGGACAGTTGGAAACATTTTTGACTTATTCCAAACCATGAGTATGAGTCAAGCCAAAATGACCAAAAGCTCAGCTGCAACAAGTTGATCAGAAAATGAGCTGTCAAAGTCCAGATACTACAGCATTCAGACAAATATATTAACAGATATTTTTACATATTTTACATGAGTTTAGCAGTAATACCACAACAGATAAGGCAATTAATTAAATGACCTGAAATCATTAATAAAGCAACTTAAATCTCACCTTGCTAACCTAAATAAATTCTGCTGTTTTAGAGGGGTCTATATTATAACATCGAAGTCTTACAACTTCTAATGTTATAATATCGAACCCAGTAGAGCAAAACACCAGAAAACCTGGGAAAAAATTTGCTGTTCCGAGAAACATACACACAGCACAAGCACACCAAAATAAATAATCCACACACACTTCACAAAACCCTACACTAAACCATACATACACCACTAGCTATCCACTTACCTTAATCCAACCCTAACCCTAAGGTCTGTCACTATCGCACACTCACCTTACCCGCTCCCGCTCCCTAACCCTAACTCAGCTACCCCACCCTAACCCTCACGTCCACACAATTGCACACTTACCTGACTCACACCCTAACCCTAACTCACCTAACCCATGCCCAGTCCCACACTCACCTTCATTCACACACTTACCTTAACCCGGTCCGTAATCTTTGCTCCACAGTCAAGGAAATAGTGAAGGTGCAGAAGCGGCCCACTGAATAATTTCCCTAGGAAAGTATTCGGTGTTCTTTAGCTTTGCTATTTCCAGCGTTCACTCTACTGGGTTCGATATTATAACATTCGAAGTTGTAAGACTTCGATGTTATAATATAGACCCGTTTTAGAGATAGCTATGCAATTTCTTCCTGCGACTATTTGAAATGCTCATACTGCTTGGCTATCCATGTCAACTTTTCTTTGCTCTGCTTCAGATAATTAAATAAAACCACTGATGTATATATGTATTTAAGGGAGTTAGTTATTCAATTTCTGCTCGTGCTACACTGTCATTATTTGCAGTTGCAGGAGTTACTAATTGCATCACTGTTTCTTGTAAGTCTAAAAGTATGTAATAGATTTTCTACTTTATTTTACAAACTGCATTAGTTCAGCTTTATGTATTGCATAGAAATTTGTCTATGAATGCTAATTACACAATAAAGGCTCATTACTATTCAAAAACAAGCATGCTGTTTGGACAGCCCAACCAGCATGTCTATTGTAACTCAAGCATATACCAAGAGAACAAAGTCTGTCCGCTGAAGTAGCATTGAATATCCTGATTTTCTCTTGCCTTATGCTGCGGGACAGTGCAAAATATAAGAAAAATCATTTATGTTCTGCAAGCCTAAACAAACAGAAACCATATATGTTTGTGCAGTCCTTTGTAAATCTCTTTTATTTTTAATTGTTAAAAAAACAGCAACACAGATACTATTTCTCTTTCGCTTCTCCTTCACTGATATACTGTGCAAACATGAGAATGCAAGTCCCAAATGCATGATCAGTACTTTTTTTTTTTTAATTTCTCCAAGCATTTTGGGTTTCTAATATTATGATAGGAATGGATCCCATTCCTAAGTCAAAGTGAGATTAAAGTTCATGAAATTAGCATTGTTTCATTCTTTGATTTTAGCCAGAAGTGCTCTTTGCAGCACCCACAATGTGCCCAGTAATGATTCCTTCTGAAATTCATGCAGAGTTAAATATATCAGTAACATATCTAAGTATGATTGTAAATTCTTTTTTTATAAGACCTGTTGACCCTACTACTATTGGAACTGTGAAGGTGCCCTTCTTCCACACTGTCCTCATTTCTGCATGCAAATCCTGGTATTTTATGACTTTGTGTCTCTACATAAGACACTTTAGTCACTCACTGGGTGTAACAATTTCTGTGATCAGTGCTACTTTTGTCTTCTTTTCATGGACTACTCTATCTGGTTTTCTCACATCTATTTTTTGAACTGTTGGTAATGGGTGATCCCATTTGATATAAAATTTTCTATAATGCTCTATGGCTCATGTTTCCAATGTTATTAAACTACTTCAATATTGTAATGCTTGCACAATCCCCAGTGTAACAATCTTGCCACATTATTATGCCTTTCAGTATATAGTCCTTCTGCCATTAGTCTATCACAACCAGCAACAAGATGTGTGACTGTTTCCAATTCTGTTTTACAAAACCTATATTTCTTTGTTTCTCCTACATGTTCAATGGACTTTATAAACCAACATGCATGTAATCCACTATCTTGGGACACCAATATTAACCTTTCATCTTTTGGTTTAAGTTCACCTCTCCTTAACCATACTTGCATTCAATCCTGATAAACATGAGGTTACTATATTTATGCATTTCCACATTTTTTGCCTTCTCATCTGATCCTTCACCTTATATTCTTTCTTTTGTTTTTTGGCACATTCAGTTGCTGCCTGATTTTTATCTACTTCTGGTTTGATTTTCATTCCTGCTTGACACCAATTTGCTTCTGCAAAACTAAGCAGGGAAGTCATGTTAAACTTGATCGTTTCATGTTTTAAAACTTTCACTATGTTTAGGTCTTGTGAGGTCAGCAGACACATATGCAGTCTTATGATTACAGATCTATACATGTAATCAGTTTCAAGGAGGCCCATACCTCCTTCAGAATGGGGAATATATAATCCTGGTATACACAAATTTTCTCAATCATTTGATGAGCATGAAACATGCTGCTTGTTTTCTTGTCCAAATGATTCAACACCTTTTGGGGCCAGTCAGTCACTACAAAACTGTAAGTCAGAACAGGAAGGGCAAATTGGTTTATAGCGTGGACTGTTCCTAGATGTCAGCTCTGTTTTCAGTATTAAGTTTAGTCTTCTAAAATATTCCTAAGTTTAATTCACATTTCTTCATATTTTATTGTTGATCCTTCATCAGTTCCCAAATATTTATACACTCCCTCTTACTTGGTTTCTTTTATATAATATTCCTGTCCCAAGCTAATGTTTTATTGGTGCTGCAGCTTTCCTGCCTTAAAGGTTGCTTTGGCACATTTATCGAGACCAATGACATTCTTATATCATCTGAAAAAGTTTTGACAACTTGCAGTTGTGCTTAAGTTTCTCTTCTGATAAACTATACAGTTTTAAATTATCCACAAAAAGAAGATGAGAAGTCTTTAAACTTTGTTGTTTTCTTGGAGCCAAATTGTAGCCATGGCTGAATCTGCTAAGTAGACAGCGGAATGGTTTAAGGGCAAGACAAAAGAGCAGCGGTGACAAAGAGTCAACCTGATGTGCCCCCTTTGAATTTTCAGCACCTCAGTATAGGGAAGACAATGCAGAGTAAGACTGAAGTGCCCTTATACAAATATATTATTTAAGAAAGGTAAGTAATTTCTTTCTTAAATAATGTAATTGTATAATAGCAAAAACCCACTCCTGTTTGAGGGTATATCAGGATTTATCCATGGTTGGGTTTGTTAAATCACTTGGGCTTCACCCTCGTGATCAAACCACACCAACCATGAGTAAATTCTGATATACCCATGCAGAGTCGTGGATTATTATTTAACTATACTTGGAATGTATTACATGATTTCATGTGACTGTATATGGCGGCCATCTGGAAATTAAACTTTTTGCTTAAATGTCCTGGTTTGCAACTGAAAAGGGCCTAAGGATCAAATCAGTTACCTGGCTAACAATAAATAAAGACATGCATACATGCATACAGAAATATATACAGACATACACACACACACACAAACATATATATGTATGTGTGTTTGTGTGTGCGTGTGTGTGTGCGCGCGTGTGTGTGTGTGTGTGTGTGTGTGTGTGTGTGTGTGTGTGTGTGTGTGTGTGTGTGTATGTGTGTGTGTGTGTGTGTGTGTGTGTGTGTGTGTGTGTGTGTGTGTGTGTGTGTGTGTGTGTGTGTAAATAAATAACTAGTACAGACCATTCTAAAAATACTACTAGACCTACTTTGCTTAACTTATATCCTAATCCCAAAAAAGCCTCAGTTGTAGGGAAATGGAGTCAAAATGAAAATTAAATAAAAAGCAACTTAATAGTGCTTATAAAACTTTATTTAACAAACAAAATTAATCAAAAAATCAAGCGCTTTCATCTCCAAGTATTAGAGACTTTATCAAGATAGAGCATGCCCAATAAGATACTACATTTATAATCCAGAAGTTAATTAGTGAACTAATCAGAATCAAGGTGAATGAATAATTCATGAACAATACCTGTTTCTAATCAATCCACTTAATCAAATTTTAATCCTCCTATTAACATGAGCGACTGGTTGGGAGAAGAGATGGCATTCTCCACATTTGCACCAGTAAGTACTGATTCTTATAATAACAACTTGCACAAACTAGATCATATTTTATTAAAAATTAAAAAAATGCAAGTTGACAATGCATATTAAAACTCAGACTTGTGCCTAAGGGTTTGCGCATGTGGCGCTTCCCCACAGGACTGGTGGCTGGTTCATGCTTTCATAAAGATTTACTTAGCATGTTTGATAGACACAGCTTTGAGTACATGGAGCTAGTGATCAAACATAATGAGTTATTTCTGAATGATTTCATAAAGGAAGCGACTGAGCTGGATAGGAGGATTGTGCAGGATGTGGCCCATGAGAATAACATTTTCGATTATAATAGAATGTTTAAGACTATTGAGCAAGAAATGGTCTCAATTAAGTCTAGGAAAATGAAGAAAACAGAGAGGGATAGGACTCAATATTGTACAAACACTGCCTACCCTCATCCCCCTCGGTCACAAGCTTGGAACACTGATAATCACAATGATGTTGTTTCTGGAAACAATCAGGAACGTTTTTGGATCAGGAAAATTTTCCCCCATTGAGGAGATCCGAGAGACTGAGAGACAGAAACAACCAGAATGTACAGAATCAAGGAACTTTTTCTGCAAACAGGGGTCGGGGGGGGGGTCGAACGTATTATCAGAGGGGGGGACACCGAGAATGGAATTAAGCTCACATGAACTTATGTTGGAAAATTGTGTCATTTTAAAGAATTCTAGAAAGGATTTTAATGTATATAATTTTTCTTCTTTTGATTTTGATGTAAATGATTGTGACTTATTTTCTAGAGGTTTATCATTTGTCCCAGTGAAGAATTTTAATATTGCACAAACATTAGTAGATATCAGACGTTTTGTTAGGAAATTAAATTTAAATGTTTTGTTTAAATCTGTAGAGTATGTTTGTAACCCCTTACATGTTTCAAGTACTTTTAATCCACCCTTACACCCCTGGTTAGCAATGTTTCATAAAATGTGTGAAGTAGATGTTAGGAACTTGCAAAAAATATACATTCATCTAATTTAAGTAAAAGTGAAATGGATGGTTTAAACAAACTTAGGACTAATAGGGATGTGAGGATTATAAAGCCTGATAAAGGTGGTGGAATTGTCATCATGGACATATGGGATTATAATACAAGGATGAATAATATTTTATTAAGTGATGCTTATAGAAAATTTACTATAAATGAGTTAAATGGTACTTATAATAAAAAATGAACTGATGGACCTCTTTATTGAAGGTTCCATTTCTATAGCTGAGTATAACTTTTTATCAGTGCACCATCCAAAAACTCCCTGTATTTTTGGGTTACCACCTATGCATCCTATAGTGAATGGGCATGGTTCTAGCACTTATCCAATAGCAAAATACTTGGATATTAATTTAAAATGTTTTGTAAGTGAAGAAACTAACATTTGTAAGGACTCATGGGACTTTTTACAAAGGGTCAACAAGTTGGATTATAGTGAGACAGGCCTATTTATCATGATAGATGTAAAGGACTAGTATAACTCAATACCCCATGATATTGGTATCGGATGGGTATGTGATTACTTGCTTGAAAAGGGTGTGCCACAACCGAAAATTAATGTACATGAACAACTATTTGAATTAGTGTTGAAAAAAACTGTATATTCTTCAACAATTAATTTTTCATCCAAGCAGTAGGTGTTGCTATGGGTTCTCCCTATGGCGGTTTGTATTCTAACTTGGTGATGTTACAATGGGAGAAAAAGTCTGTGGTCAACTCAGTGTTTTATGAACACTGTAAAATGTATGTGAGATTTTTGGATGATATTTTTATATTTTGGGATGGACCAAGTGAAATTATTAATGAATTTATAACTTATATAAACAGTTCAACAACTTTTTGGAGGTTTACCCATAATATTGATTCCAATGAAATCTCTTATTTGGATGTCAAATTGTCAAAAGACATGAGTTCAAGGAAATTTGTGTCACATATTTATAGAAAGGAAACTTACTTGAATAGCTTTTTGCATTTTAATAGTGCCCACCCCTTTAAGCAAAAAATAGCAGTTGTTAAGGGGCAGGTTGTACGAGCTGCTCAGATGGTATCTTGTTTTGATTCTTTTCTTAGCGAGTGTGAATTTTTAAAGGACATGTTCCTTAAAAGGGAGTATCCATTGGATCTAATCGATAATTTAATGATAGAAGTAATTAATAAGAGAGAGAGAGAGAGAGAGAGAGGTTTTTTTCAAGATATACTAAATTCTAAGATTGTCCATTCTTGTAATGAGTTGAATGGGCATATTGATTCAAATGTTACTACTGTTAATATGCTTTGTAGGGATAACATAAATGCCACGACACCTGTGAGAATGGTGCCAACTAATGAAAATTTTCATTCAGCTTTCATCACCACTTATAATTTGGAGAGTAAAGAGACCTTTAATATTTTGGATAAAAATTGGGCAATTCTGACTTCATGTAATGCTATTAGACAATGTATAAGTGAGAAACCTATTGTGGTCTATAGAAAGGGTCAAACCTTAAAAAATATTTTTGAAGGGGGTAACTGGATACGAAATGGTGGCCATATGAAGAAGTGTAGGCCATGTAATTATTGCCAATATATAAAGGAAGGATCCAAATTTAATATTAATGGTATAAAGGTCTTTTTACAAAAAAGTGTAGCTGTTATACTGAAAAAGTTGTTTACTGTGCTTTCTGTTACAGATGTTCTTGTTTTTACATTGGAAAGACAGAAAGAAAGTTTAAAAATGTATTTATGAACATTTGAGAGACATTAGATTACAGAAAGAAACTAATGCCCTTGCAAAACATTGTATGGAGTGGCCGGGGCACAGTTTTAAATTTACTGTCATTGAGGCTATTGAATTGGATCCAAGAGGTGGACCATGCACTTTATGTCTTGTAAAAATTTAAGCCTTATGGCAATTTTGAACAAATGCAACTCAATGACCAGGCCTAAATGAATCTATTTCCATCACTTGTTTTTTAAGATTGAAAGCTTTAGAAAGATAATGGTGTTTTTAAAAGTTATAGAAGTCACAAACAACATTTGGTATACATATTGTTGTATTTTGTGTAATTTATATATATATATATATATATATATATATATATATATATATATATACACACACATCTACTATTATGTAATTTATATATATATATATATATATATATATATATATATATATATATATATATATAAAAAATCTGTTATTTATTTATTATATAGTATATTTGTTCTATGCATTTTTAATATACTGTAATTAATTTTTAATATACTGTAATTGATTTATTTATAGATGTACACAACATACATAATTTATTTATATACACATTTTATATACATTGTATATACATTTATATACATTATATACATTTTATATATATATATATTATATGAGTTACATTTTATATAATATACAATAATAAGGTTTTGAATGAATTGTATGTGTTTATATGGACATATGACTTTAAATTGTAGAAACAGGTTTTGTTCATGAATTATTCATTCGCCTTGATTCTGATTAGTTCACTAATTAACTTCTGGATTATAAATGTAGTATCTTATTGGGCATGCTCTATCTTGATAAAGTCTCTAATACTTGGAGACGAAAGCGCTTGATGTTTTGATTAATTTTGTTTGTTAAATAAAGTTTTATAAGCACTATTAAGTTGCTTTTTATTTAATTTTTGTTTTGACTCCATTTCCCTACAACCGAGGCATTTTTGGGATTGCGGTCTGTTTTTGGATTGACAAAGTTTTTAGTTGTAACTTATATCCTACTAAGACCTATATATCAGCATAGTTAGTTATTAGGCATGAAGTCCAGGAGAACATTAATGAGTCTATCCAAAATTTCCAATTGCACCAAGCACTGTCTAGTCAAGTGACTTTTTTGTGATCAAACAGTAGGCAAATGAAGGCTGAGGGAATTAAACCCCATACCTGCTTGCTAACAGCTCATCACCTTAATCCTCTGCTCTAACTGACAGACTTAAAAACAATCAGGTTCATAGAATACACCTCTCCATATATTACATTGATTAAAGTGCAAGAAGATACCTTCATGAGATTTGAACTCATGACCCCAGGTTTACAGAACCCATGCTCTATATGAACATGTATTTCTGAAATTTAAAAAATCTAGGTGGTGCTTAGACTGCCTATTTCAGTCACAGAGAATTTGATTTTATATCACAAACATTTTAGAATTTGGAAATTAACCTTAGTGTGGTGCCTGTCATATGTCATACTTACTGTTGTATAGATGATAATAACACATATATAAGCTGAATCAGAGATCAACTCCTGAGCTATATTGCAATAGCCTGTGGTACCACTGTCACTTTGTACATAATTATAAACTCCAGGAAACTATTTGTTCAGGCTAGTTTGTGGTACTGTCGCACAGATAGCATGACTGCTTTGTTTTACTTGAATGGTGCTTTTACACAGACATCAGTGTGATAGTTTTGTATATCCATGATAGAAAGACAAATCAGTAACACTGATGCAGCACCGTGGTTTGACATAACTAGTTCATAATTTTACTGCTACGGAGACAAAACATATATGTCAATACTTTGAAATTGAGAGCCTTAGTTGTCCCATACTGTAAATCATTGCTCTTCAAATATATGGATGTTGCAGTTTTAACTGTCCGAGGCAGAAGATATACATCAGTGGGACCTGTTTTATGACCAACCACTAAAACATACAAATAGTTGTAATAAATGTTGTTTCCCAATGAATTTGAATAGCATAAGTTCATAAGTTTATACTAGGCTAACGACCACCAGGGTCTTTAAAAACCTAGCTATGCAACCCAACCCAGTTTTGTCCCCAGGTTTCTTGAACATCTATATAGTGAAGTACGTTAGTAAAGAGGTTGTTAAGGGTTATGTGGGGTATATGTTAGTTGGGGATTAATTTACCTACTGTCATCTTCTGTTCATCAGGGATACAGGGGCCAGACCAGGGGTGAATTTGTGATTCCCCATCCATTGATCAATGTTTCTTTAGAATATGGTCAAGGATTAACTCTGCTTCATGTAGATGAGGAGTTTATTCCATTGAGCGAGGATCTTTTGAGACACATATCAGTCTCTCCAGCATGTTCTGTTTATGTTGCAGGCTTAGTTCAGGTAATTAGATCTAGTGTTTCTGGTGCTGTTTTTTTTTTTTGTTTTTCAGATGTGGAAGAGATCCACCAGGCCTGGACATGAGAATACCTTATATGCCAGGCATTGATCATCTTGCTGTAACCTGTAGTAAACTAAGTACAGAGATAGGGCCTTAAGGCAATCTGTGATGGACAAAGGTATTCATACCCTGGATTCTCCTGGGTTGGAACCATGAGGTAAGAAACAAAAAACAAAATATGTAAAGCAGTATATGTGTGTCAATACTGTAACAAAATGCAGTAGATTTTTAAATGTTATACCTAATGTATGAGACAGACTATCTGAACAATCAAGTCATCATACCTCCTAACCAAATCAAGGAACTTTTATCAAATGCCTCATATTAACTCAAGTGGAAAATACATCATATTATCGAAGATAATTAATATGGTTTAAACTGACACTTTTAAAAAGTAATAATGTTATCATGTACCCAAATTACTGAGTGTTATATATGCAAAGTAGGTTTACAGGACGTAATTAATTCTATTATTGCCACTAGGACTGTACCTTGACAGGACACAAAATTACATATCTGAATTATATTATTCCATATTGCAGGACATTGCATCAACTGTATGTAACTACTCCACATAGAAACAAATGTCATAAATCACTTGTGTGGGCAGATAACATTAAAATATGTGTTGATATGCTATTGGATCCAATAGATTAAAAAGTAATTCATCATAGGTTAGAATCTTCCATGCCCAAAATATAAATAAGTTGATTTTGTAACACACTGTTGTTACTCATGTAAGGAGTAACCATTATTGTTCCTAGCTTAAATATTACTCAATCTGCTGCTGAAACATGCTGTTTTAATTGTCTTTGATTGTCTTGTGGTTGCACTATTTTACTATATTAATGTCATTAAGTATCCAAAACAACTGTTTAGAGTTTATCTGAAATGTTGTTACTATTTTTGTTTCATTTGATACACATTTTGTTATTAGTGACAAGTTACTATGTCTTTGCTGGTAAGGTCCATTTTCAGTGCCACCATTTGTCAAGTAGTTATTTTGGATGTTCTAAGTCAAAAATTGTGGGCGTCACCATGCCACCACTAACACAGGCTATTTTTGCACTAACTGTCATAGGCTGACAAATGACAAAGGAGAGATTGGAGGGTGGGGTGGAAAAAACAGTAAGCAAGGGTAAACAGCTATACTGGATGCAGTGTGGACAACATATTATGGCTGGGATCAATGGTGACACAAGTTTATTATGAGAATAGTTGAAGCATAATAGAGGAACATCAAATGCATTAGAATGCTGTGCAGATTTCCTGTTACAATGTAACATGCCTATCATTGCACACACACACTGTGGTGTACACGAATGCAGCACAGTCGTATTAGTTCATAAAATCAATGTACTTTTATTAGGATACAAACAAACAGGAGTGTGGACTCTCTTCCAATAGTCAGGTGAAGCAAACAAAGTAACAATCTACCAAACTTGTTTATTCCCACACAAAACAATGTCCATGCTTTCTAGTAGCTCTCTTCTACTCAGCTCCCTTGGAAAGAAACATATCCAGGTTCCTTCAAAAGTTTTACATAAGTTTTTTTCTTTCTGGGGCACTTCATCCAGAACCACCATTCCATGCCCTGGATCTCCCTTCAAGAGAAGCCTACCTTTCTAAACTGGGAGGGTTACAGCTCTCCTTTTTATATTTTATATATAATTTTAATGGATAATTGTTATCATTAACAAAATCCTGTAGGAGCCTTTCCTCCTAATACATCACGTGTGTGACTGTCTTAAAATAACATGTCTATTCATATTGTGCCTTTAAGGAAATAACTGTATTTACAGTATTTACAGCAACAATTCTATTTACAGTAACAGAAAGAAACATTAACTGCATCTACAGTTGTTATTTCTAAGTGATTATGGTTGATGCTGAAAACCTCAGGATTGTAAATAAGGTCCAACAAGTCTATAATACAAGCATCTTGATGTAGCTGCATCTGCCAGTTAAGATTCCAAAAGTCCAAATAATAGTCCTACACAAACAGAAAGAAAATGGTAAAATAAAAGAAGTTCTGATGAAGTACACTGCACAGAGTTTTGAGATATTTCTAAAGTTTCAGTAACAGTCCCATATAACAAAAGGAAATGGGACAAGAGTGGGTCTGATGCATTTAGCTTCACAGTGGTTAGAGATACTTAAAATATAAACAGACTCTGTCTTTCATGTTAAAATAAGCTGCAGAATGCTTGAGCAGTTCTGTTTCATTGTGATGCAATGCAGCTTCCGAAGGAAGATCTTACATCTCTCTCTGATATTAAATTATAATTAATGCAACACCCCCTTAACTTTATATATAATATATAAAAGAAATACATTGAAAAATATATATTGCGATTGACTATGCAGAGAGACAGGGGAATGAAATTGCATTTGATGCTGTTATCATATCATACACTGTTGTATTATAGATTGAGTACTTTCATTCCATTTCATTAGAAAAGCATTGGAGGCTCCTCACATATCTGTTGAAGCAAGAGGTGTTTGTTACTTAGTATCAAAAGTCGATAGAAAGTTATTTCGATGATGTACCACAAAATAATTTTAACCTGGCTAAGATGAGATCAATTTAAATTACAGTTTAGGCAGAAGTTATAAATTATATACCCCAAATTATAATAGGATCCCTTCATGATTTACTGCAAAATAAGTATAAATTGATAGACACGCAGCATAATTTTTTTGGAAGAATATAACACAGTTAAGAAAAGAAATGAAGGAATTGTTGGATAGGAAATATAGATTTTTATTATTGAATGATATATACTTTTATAATTCCCCAGAATATCAGATGTCACTGGCTAGGAGACTGATGTAGAAAGTACAACAAATGGTAATATACCTGAAAATGAGGATAAGCCCTGACATACTAGGGACCCAATTGTGATGGCAGAATACTTTAGAAAGAATTATGATGATGTATATAAAGCTCAGGCACAGTATGAAGATAGAGATGTTGAAATACTAGTATTTTTGAGAGGTTTGAAATTAGCTAGATTACAAGCAGGTGAAGTAGAAAGTAGAATGGCATCTATAATCCAGCAAGAGCTAATTCAGCCTATAAAGGGCAGGAGATATGGAAGACCACTGTTAGTGGTGGGTTGCTAATCAAATTTTTGATGATATCTCAAGATGGTGCACTGCCGAATTAGGACAGCTTTTTAATAGAGCTTTGGAAACTAAGGATGCCCCTTATTTTTACATAAAGACCCTGGCATTTATAATACCAAACGAAGGGAATGAATTAACTCATCCATCATTTTATAGCTGTATTTTGGCACTAGGCCATGATTGCATGCCATTTATAGTGTTGTCAAAAATATCGGTGCCATATATATCTCTATCTATATGTGTATGAATGTCTGTATGTGCAGTATGTATATGTGTATATATAATTATATGTATGCACAGGCACACGTACACTTAAAATAATGATATGTGTGGGTTTGTGAGATGAAGGCCAACAACTGCTAAGAAAATATTGTTGCTAAAGACATTGCAACAACAATGGAAGATGTCATCATATTTAAGTATGGATGAAAAGACTTTGACAGGGGACATTGATGGTGAACTGTAACTAGCAGTAATGTTTCAGTTTCCAGGTGTTTTGGATTGGTATAATGTTGAAGTTTGCACAAGGTAATAAAATATGGTTGCATATAGATACTTCCCCTCAGTTCCCATAAGATCTGATCAAATGGTTGATGCTAAAACTTCATGACTATGCATATATATGTATATTTTCAAGGGCCATAAAAGGCCTCAAGCACAGACTATTTGTTTATTTATTTATTTATTCATTTTGTGTGTGAGTGTGTGTGTGTGTGTGTGTGTGTGTGTGTGTGTGTGTGTGTGTGTGTGTGTGTGTGTGTGTGTGTGTGTGTGTGTGTGTATATCATTCAACGCTTAGTGGTGCGTAGTTTAGCCTTAATTTAAGCAGATGAGAATGTGCTATGTTTGTACGTCCAGATGGATTTTATTTATAAAGGCTCTACGGGAATAACAAATGCTCTAATTAATATGTGAAAGCCATGAGTAGAGGTATGGAGGCCATTCCTGCTGAAGCAGGCTGGTCTGTTTACCCTCACTGCCCATGCATGTACATACTGTCTTCTAATGGAATCTAACAAGTTGATTGTTATATTTCTGCGCAGTGGTAACATTCGCAGAGATGGCAAGATACTGTTCAGTACAAGTGTCTTTTCAGCCTCAGATGTATGGATGAAGAGCTCAGTAATGTTTCTCTGTATCTTTGCTAGGGTAAAATGCCTTGTTCTGCACTCCTTCACTCCTTCTGTGTGTGTTTCAAATTGTGTCAGATAAAATTCTGGGTAGTTTTCTAAGGGTAAGTTGACATATAAGAAATTGTGTGTGTGGGAAGATGGAAAATACCTAGAGTGTCATGGGAAAAATGACTCTTACAAAAGAGATGGATAGATTAAATGACCCTGTTCCAGTGATACATTTGGATGCAGTACAACTAAAAATGTATGTTATTTCTACACTACAATATGATTCTAAGTGGAAGAGTTGCATAAGATAAGATCGATGTTAAGCTAATTTCATTGGTACAATTTTAAAATGTGCTATGAACATTGAATGGAGTTGTCATCTGAGATAAAGTAGATTTTAGGAAGGATATATGTATTATTGTTAAAGTGGGTGATTAATTCATGGATTTTTACCTATCCTATAGGAGATAATAAATAGTTTTCCAGAAGAGCAGGTTTTTTTTTGTAATTGTAAAGCTAGGAAGACTTAAATGTATATTTTGGGATCAGATGAGAAAAGGTGATACTTAGCATTCTTTAGAACAAGATAAACTCTATAATTTTTTGTGGATTATTGTGGATTCGATGTGAGGGGTTGCTCAACAGAGCATAAACCATGAGATTGATGTAACTGTCAACAACCCTATTGTCACTGAAGGCTAAAGCGGAGATTTCAATTATAAAAGATTAGTAAGGGGGGACAGGTAAAGCTTTAAAACTTTTGAAATCAGAGGTGCTAGAGACAATAGATTGGAAGTGGATGAGCCAGTATGGAATAGATAGATATGCTGCACATATATGTATAAAATCAGTATTGCATGGACATGGTTATACAAATGCTTTGCATACTTTAAGATAAGGAAGATCTTCCAGAATATTGATACATACTGTTGATGGTTAAAAAGGGGCAGTAGAAATTTGGGAATATATTTTTTTGGTCATGTGCTGAAATTATTAATCTCTCGAAAAGAGGAGAAGGAATATTATCTGGAATTTAAAATAGGAAATATAATTAATCAAAATGGTCATGCTTTCTGAATATGAAAAGGGATTGTTTTGTAATATTTTAGCAAATATGAGGGATCTTCTTTTTATACTTACAGTAGCAAAGAAAATAACTATGCAGTCAAATCTCTCAACTGTCCAGAAAAATATCAAGACTTTTGCCTCTCATTTTTGATTTGTTCCTCATAAAATTTGTGGTTTTCTAACAAATTATTAAGGATTAAAGTCACTAAATAACTACAAACATTTGAGTTTCAGACATCATACCCTTTGGAAAATGCATACCAACACAAACCTATAATTCTATCAACTTTATAAGCTTATAAGTACAATCTTAAAAAATGTCCCTGTTTTGGGGCTTTTGTTCCACCATTAATTTTGACTTTGTCCAGAATTCTTGTATTATGAGGTTGACAGGTATGTATGCAGTGGTGGACATTAAGAGTTATACCTTCACTCTGAGACATGGTCTTATTAATGGATGAGTTGTGTGGTAGCCAAAGCCACCTGCCAAAATATATTCATGTTAAAATATGGACATATGACTAGCACGAAATCTATATGGAGAGCATAGGGAGTTCTAATTGTAAATTAGGGTACTGATAACCTAGCAGACCATTAAACATTATTTTTATATTGCTAATGAGTTGCAAATTATTTATATTTGATAGAAAAAATTGTGCTGCTTATTATTGATTTGAAACAAGTATCAAAACACATTGCTCCAAAATTATTATCATTCAACATCAGTGCCAAAGCTTGCTAACTGTCAACAGTTTATAATAAATTTGAGTTGTAGTGATTCTTTCAAAAGAATTAATGGATATTGATTTATTTTCACAGTGAATTCAGTACAAAAAAGAAATGTATTTATTTTATGAAATCTGTGCCTTTTTATTTATTTTTAATGACAAGAATATTTTTTGAAAGCTAAGCAGTATTTCTTCTGTGTATCTTATTCTTTTCTGTGGTTCTTCCAAGGAGGGTTTTTGTTGAATACACCAATATTTTTATGTCTTACCCATGTGTGCTTGTGAATGTACAAGTTAATAATTATACGAAACTCATTCACAGTATTAAAAACAGATATATTTAGGTCATTAAAGACAGGATACCAGTCTATTTTTATTAAGTACATCATTTATTGCATCATAGTTTCTACTAGCAATGCCTAAGAAGGACAAATTATTTATAAATGAATTTGATTACAGTCTTAAGTTGAAGGTAGTGATGTCTTTTTTGTATTTGTTGCACAGTGTATTAGCATTTTCGGGGAGCAGAAGAATCCTAAGTTCTTTTAGTATGATAACTAAGATACTGCCATCTTAACATCTTATCATGCTTTTGTTTTGATGAACCCAACTGATTCATTTTTAGGCTTATTTATTTGATGCTGAAAATCTTTGTTAGCCAATATTTAGTAATTATAAGGACTGACTTGATTTTCACATCCTGGTAGTTTTTAGTCAGTGACTGAACTGATTTTCACTTCCTGGGAGTTTAGACAGGACATTATTATAACTGTAGATGACTCAGGCAGTGGGCAGTGAGTTCAATAACACTGATATTTATTATTGTGCAAGTAGTTCCTAGTCCTGGGTTGTCCTCTTGACTTATACCTTTAGGTGTTTTTTTTTATTTTTTTTAATATTGAAACATCACAATTTATCCCATTGGCTTTGCAACAAGGAAAGGAAAAATACCCCTGAATCGGTGATATACTTTCTGTATGTCTGAACCATGCTTTGGTTGTGGTACAGGTATCAGTATTCTCCAAATCACGTATTTTATTGCTGAGAACTTCAGGGACTTAGCAATATTTTTATATTGTATATAATTTTAATTTTTTGTTCTAGAATTTGAACAGATATGGAAATGTACTATTCCCACTCAGTGACTGTATTCCCTACAAGAGTAGTGAAGCCATAGGCATAATTAGGGCGAGGTGAATGAGGTGGCTGCCTCAGACAAAGGTGTTAGGAGGCACAAACAGGTGCATTAATGCATTTATGGTCATGGCTGAAGTTCCAAAGTGCTTTATGTGTTTTACCATAACTGTATTACAACAGCAAACTTCTTATTATATTTGTAGCAAGTAGTTTGCTTTGGTTTATTTTCTCAGAGCAGAAGAGAATTGTTTTTTTTTTTTTTTTGTTTTTTTTTACCTCAATTGGGGGAACCTGCATAAGGCACCAAATCCAGATAATCTAGGTAAGGTCCTGGGCAAAGCCTCCATCTCATTGCATATCTTATTCTTCGTGGAGAGCTCTGAAGCTTCTATCTGATTGCATGTTTTATTCTGGTTTAACAGGCACTGAATCCCCTGTGTATGATACAAATTCATCAGACAGAAACTAAATGTCAACTTTTTGTCTTGCTATGCAGCTTCCATATAGAATAATTAGAGAATTTTACAAGTCAGATGTGTTTTCTCCTGCTTACTAAGATGCTTAAAATCTTGCCATATCTTGTTGTATAACCAAAAGAGGGAATCCCCACGGACTACTTACACCAATGTGATCAATTTTGGCAGTCGATAGGTATGACACTGTCCCAAACTCTTTGCACTGTCCACCGAGTTATTTTTCTGCTTTAGACAGACATTGCATTCACCAATATTTACTAATTTGGTCAACTATACAATAGTTTGTAGGGTTTGCCTTCTGGACTTTCAACTCTGGCTAAGATTTATTTTTCTTGTCTTCTTTTTTCTTGTGCCCTTCCTAATGGCAATCATTATCCCATTACCACATTGACTGTTTATTGCCCAACACTGAGACAAGATCTGATCACAGCATGACCATGATTCAGACAGCCATAACTGATTTTCCTTGATTTGGCCTTAAGCCCTTCTAGAATGACTGACATGCATGGTTAGTAATGTGAGCCCTGCTATGCCTTCTCCAGCTCCAGACATGGCTTGACTGTGCTCAGTATGTATCTTTGATGCATAGCTTGTAATTCACATCCTTCTCCAGTAGGTGTCACCACTGCAACAAGCCTAAATGCTTCCCTCCTCCCTCCTTCCTTTACTATTCAGCTGCTGAAGCACCTGTTTCACTGGTCAATATCAGTCATCATAGTAACAGCCCCGGTTTATTCTTTTATTCCAAAGGGCTAATTGTTTGTTCAGATTTGTCATCAGTTAATTTACTCTTCCCACTCTCTAATCATAGTAATTGTGAATATGTGATTTACTGTTGTGAAAGCCAGGTCTGTTTACTGAGATGTGAGTACAAGGTTCCAGCTTTGTTGGGATTATAGCTTCAGAGGTAAAAATGAGATTTTTCTCATTCACAGCTGCCTCCAGGTCATGTAAAATCTTACAATAAGCACACAGAGGGCCACAAAAAGTGCCACTAATGTTCTTATGACCTATTGCTATATCAGCCTCTTGAACTGTAAAACCCAACACCATCCACAATTCCATAATAATCAGTCCAGATAATAGTCTGCTTTATGCAATACTCTAAAACCACAGCAACTACACTCACTCCCTGCAAGGTATTTCCAAAACCCAAAGCTCTCCACATTCTCAACTGCAGGCCCTGTTCATGCTGGTTATTATGGGTGAAATAACACCCAAGATGTTGCACAATTCTGCCCACATGCACAGTCCCCCTTCATGCTGCTGCACAACTCTGTCCACATGTAGAGCTCCACATTATTGATGGTTGTCGGCCTACTTGCTTGTTCCTTTGTCTTTCCATATCAAACCCAGAACCTTGCAGAGTGAAGATAGTAAAATCACATATTAGTCCAAAAATGTAGTTTCCCCTCCCCCCACTTCAGCGCTATCAGGTCAGCAGCACCTTATGCCTCCCTCTTTAGAGCAGCACAGTGATAACCCCATATCAATTCAGAATGTTTATTTTCTTTGTTGTCAGTCAAAGACAACTCCCAGCATCCTTCTTTCAGCTCTTAGTTCCACGTTTTTCATTACAAATAACATCCAACACATTTTAGGGGTTTTGACCTTTTTAACAATTTTTTTTCCTTTAATTCTTAATCTTCTTACCTCATTCAAATTTTGATCTATTACAACATCTTCAGCATCATCACCTTCATTTCTTTGTTGTCTCAGTCAACAGCGATGTAGCCTAAAATACGCTGCTTCCTGCATTATTCGGTATTCAGTGCCCATCAGCTGAACAGCTTTTTCGATAACTTCTTGCCATTATTCAGTTCATTTGTCTCCTTTTGAAGATTTAATTTCCTTTCTCATGTTCACAGTAAACACTGTTCTTTGAAAAAGACTTGTATAATAACTATAGCCAGGAGCATAGTCAGGATTTTTGAACTGTATGCACGCTCCCCGAATGTGGTCCCCCAAAAGAAGAAAGTGCAGTCATAGGCAAAAAAAAAAAAAGAAAGAAAAAGAAATGAAAGCTAAGTATGCCGAAAAAAATGCCATTTAACAAAAAATATATAGCCATAAACTGTATCCCCATTCTATGGCACAGAGGAATAAAGTCCTGATTATGACTCACATGACATGAATTTGATTAGCAGCTCTGGTGCTGGAAGAGCGGGGAAAAGGTATGTCTTCTTGCTGGTGCACCCACTCAGACAATGTGATTTTGTGGTTTCCCAGCTATTGGCAATGCCTCTTCAGGAATAAGCAGCAGATATTTTCCATAAACAAGGCCAAGGTTGTTGGAAGGGATTTGGTCATAACTAACCAATTCAGGTCAAGTAGCTCTCACAGGATGCATTTTGTAAGCTCACATTCTCCTGCTTAGGGGTCATAGGTAGCCCCTGAGGTGATGCAGATGTCTACATCATCAACTGGGGATGGGTTTAGGGACGGAACTAAACAATCCACATAGCTACCTCATTGACAATTGTGCTATGGACCACTTTCATCCAGTAGGGGAGAAAATGGGCACTGAGCTCTCACCCCAGTATGGAATAAATAGGTGGCCATGACAGTAGCTTAATAGTCAGCAGGCATGGTGGCAGAAAATCTAATGTATATATAATCATAAACTATTCTAAGTATGTCAATATTTAATTAAAATTCTAGCATATCTTATTGCATAAAATAAATTATTTTTAATAACTCTACATTGTAGACTACTTGGGTTATGTCTGCCTATACCCATTATTAAAGCATAACACAGCTGGCAATTTGTGCATGTATAGCCACAATTTTAAAAACTGTGATCTGCTTATTCATATTTTGTTGACTGGGATGTTCAAATGAATGAGACTTACTTTTAGTGGAAGTGCAGGTAAAAAAAAATAAAAAAAAACTTGTCACAATCTAAAATCCCAAAGTCAGCACAATCTGTTCTCAATTCTTTATTCTTCAAGATACTCACATTTGACACACTTTCTCTTCTGAAAGCTTTACTGCCACTCAAACTTATAACCTAATAAGGCAAGTCAGAGCTAGTTTCTTCCTACCACCCCCTTTTCTCAAACTGCACTCTACTAGCCATTGCTTCTCTGTACTGGCCCCCAGAACAATGACAGATACTTTGTCCTGCTTTAACTGACCACACAAAGTACTCCCTTTTCAGTCCACAGTTCAAAAATACTTGCTAAAACACATTTGAGTATAACTTTCCATCTAAAGGACATGTCATATAAACCAATGTCTCCAACTGTGTATGACTTTTACCTCCCATAGGTCTGATCCACCTGAGAAATTAAGTAATTCAACTGTGCTTCAACTTACCACACCATTACTGCTCTAAACCCTTACCACACCATTACTGCTCTAAACCCATACCACACCATTACTGCTCTAAACCCGTACCACACCATTACTGCTCTAAACCCTTACCACACCATTACTGCTCTAAACCCTTACCAAATCATTACTGCTCTAAACCCTTACCACACCATTACTGCTCTAAACCCTTACCACATCATTACTGCTCTAAACCCTTACCACACCATTACTGTTCTAAACCCGTACCACACCATTACTGCTCTAAACCCTTACCACACCATTACTACTCTAAACCCTTACCAAATCATTACTGCTCTAAACCCTTACCACACCATTACTGCTCTAAACCCTTACCACATCATTACTGTTCTAAACCCTTACCACATCATTACTGCTCTAATCCCTTACTACACCATTACTGCTCTAAACCCTTACCACACCATTACTGCTCTAAACCCTTACCAAATTATTACTGGTTTAATCCCTTACTACACCATTACCGCTCTAAACCCTTACCACACCATTACTGCTCTAAACCCATACCACATTATTACTGCTTTAAACCCTTACCGTACCATTACTGCTCTAAACAATAACCACATAATTACTGCTCTAAACCCTTACCACATAATTACTGCTCTAAACCCCTTACTACACTATTACTGCTCTAAAACCCTTACCACACCATTACTGCTCTAAACCCATACCACATCATTACTGCTCTAAACCCTTATCACACCTTTACTACTCTAAACCCTTACCACACCATTACTGCTCTAAACCCTTACCAAATCATTACTGGTCTAAACCCTTACTATACCATTACTGCTCTAAACCCTTACCAAATCATTATTGCTCTAAACCCTTACCACACCATTACTGCTCTAAACCCTTATCAAATCATTCCTGATCTAAACCCTTACTACACCATTACTGCTCTAAACCCTTACCACACCATTACTGCTCTAAACCCATACCACATCATTACTGCTCTAAACCCTATCACACCATTACTACTCTAAACCCTTACCACACCATTACTGCTCTAAACCCTTACCACACCATTACTGCTCTAAACCCATACCACATTATTACTGCTCTAAACCCTTATCACACCATTACTACTCTAAACCCTTACCACACCATTACTGCTCTAAACCCTTACCAAATCATTACTGGTCTAAACCCTTACTACACCATTACTGCTCTAAACCTTTACCACACCATTACTGCTCTAAACCCTTACCACACTATTACTGCTGTAAACCCTTAAAACACCATTACCCACTACACACAGTCTAATCCTCTCTTTCATCTTACTGGTCTCTGTTAACTTTCCTAACCTAGCAACTACTACCCCCATATCTCCACCACTTCTACTTCTCTTGCTTTATTCTTCCTTTTCCATTTCAGTTATGTAACTCTCTTTGTTAAATCTTTTGTGTATATATTGTTTGTCAGATTGTCTATGCTTAATCATAAATGTAAATCATTGTTATTTGTATACCGCACATTGTTTTGTTACATTATGACGTAACCCTGGTTGATCATTGTTTGATCAGTGTTCCACCCTGGATATATATTTAAATTAAATAAAATAAATAGCATAAAACTGTTGTGGGCTGACAAATTTAGCACAGCTGATCAGCATGAAGGTGAAAACATTTAGATTACAGTCCTCATCAGACAGGACATATCCAAATGTGCCATTTATTAATGTGCTTTGATACTTTAATGCCTTTTATACCATATCACTCTTAATATTGTTGTTTAATAAAAAAAAAATCATAAACCTTTTAGTAAATTATGGCCCAAATAAATCTACAGAATCTCCAGTGACTAAGGGTGATATGTACATATATATATATATATATATATATATATATATATATATATATATATATATATATATTAATATACATACTTTAATGGGTGCATCCCACCTATGTGCAGATGTGCCTCCATAAAGTCTTTGGACATATTTCCATTCCAACCCTTCCCTGACATCATGGATTTCAAAGGCCAATAAACAGTGGAGTAGGGAAAATACATTTTTGAGCATGATAACATGGAACTTAGACACTCATAATGACTGATAAGGGGGAATGTATCATGGGTCAGTAGGCACTGTATGCCATGGCACAAAAATGCAAAATTGCATGTTTCAAAACACTTTAAATTCTAAGACTAATTCCAGAAGGTTCTATGTCACTGTTTTAATTTAAATCCATTGTTTAGGGGATTGAATAGGGTGGCCACGGTGGTGCAGTGATTAGCATTGTCACCTCACAGCAAGAGGTTCTCCGGTTTGATTTTTGGCTGGGGTGCCTTCTGGGCGGAGTCTGCATGTCCTCCCTGTGATCACATGGGTTTCCTCCAGGTGCTCCAGTTTCCTCACAAAGACATTATATAGGTGGATTGGACACTCCAAATTGGCCCTAGGTGTGAGTGTGCATGTGCGTGTGCCTTCTGTGGAAGGTTGGGCTGGCAACTTGACACCATAAAACTCCACTGCCAATTATGAGCGGACAGGTGATCCACTGTGGCGACCCCTAACCAGGAAAAGCCAAAAGAAGAAGAAGTTTAGGGGATTGAATGATCATAAAAAGGAAGTCATAGGCCATTGCAGAGAAAATGAGCAATATTTTTCTGTGATGCCAGTTCAAAGGATACCCAGAATGTGTAAACCCTTTTACAGTACACTGATCCACAGTCTGCAGGATAAATATTACTTCACAGAGAATGTAGGTGAAGGCAAATGGGAAGAACTATTTGTCAGCACAGTGGCTCAGTGGTGTGATCTTTTCCTTATAGCTCCAGACATACCTCCCAACCTCTTAGTGCATGAAATCTGGACAAAGCCAAACATAATAGAAGGACAAGGGCCCAAAAATAGGGATGGATTTTAAATATTGCTCTTATAAACTTAGAAAACTGTTAGAATAACAGGTTTTGAGTTAGCATGGATTTTCTTATGAATTCTGAAACTCACATGTCTGTCATTATTTAGTGGCTTCAATCCCCAGTAGTTTGCTAAAAAACTAAACATTTCATGAGGAACAGACCAAAAACAGGAGGCAAAAATATGGACAGTTGAAAGGTCCATGGTTCAAATCCAATCTTTTCTCAGTGTCTATGAGGATGTACATTTTTTCTCTCTGTGCTTGCATGGGGTTTCTCTGATTATTCTATTATCTTCCCTAATACCAAAATCTTGCTGCTTGATTGGCTATATACATACATATCTAGTATTTTGTCTTATTGTTGTACCCTGTAGTTGGGCCATGGCTAAAAAGGACGGATGGACCAGCTCACTTACCTGGTTATCGGCTAAAAAATAAAATAATAAATTGTTAGAATGACAGATGAAACGTGACAAAAATGAGTATAGCAGGTTAATAGATAGATATCAGATCCATAGAAAAGAATTTGCAAGTTTGCAGAGGCAAGTTACAACAGCCATAAAAGCTCAGTGGCAGCCTGTAATCATTTACTGCATTTCCCCGTTTCCTTTCTGGCACTAAACAGTGATAATGAAACAAGACTCAAATAAAGTTTTTTTTGTTTGTTTGTTTTTTTATAACAGATATTAAAGCTACTATGAGTAAACTGGTCTGCTGTGTAGGTAGGCCTTTGTGAGAAACTCATATATGCGGCTTCATATAAACAGCACCTTTAAAATTATAATTTCGGTATTAATTACATTTGAACACACCAGACAGTGATAATAATAAGTTAAACTCCACTCTATAACACAAAATTACAACAAATACATGCAGCTTAATTGTTGTGGTTTTAATCTCTGCAAACACAGCTAATATTTGTTGCTTTAATTTGTAATTGAATTTACTATTCACTTGGGAAGTGGCCATTTGTAATGTGCATTTAATTACTTCATTTAGTACCTTCAGTATGTCAGCATGCTTTTAAGCCTGAGCTGAATGCCACAGATGTAAACTAAAGCAGAGTTTTTTTTACTGCAAAGGTTTATAGCTTCAATTTTGAATAATGCAAGCTTGGGAGCCATTTAATTTGTTTGCAAAGAATTCAGCTCTGGGTGAGCTTTTTTACTCGTATGTTAAATTGCTTTAACTTGGCGAGATTATTACAATTAATACAATGAAGTGAAGACCTTAACCATTATGCCAAACAAACCCTCCTTGCCTCCTTGCATATGACATATGCCATAAGTAAAATAAATGTGAATGTATATGCAACAAAAAAAACAAACAAATATTTAAGAATGACATTATTTGATACAGGACAGTCTTCCAAAAACACTTTAATTTCAGGGAAAATTGCTACCCTGAGCTTGCAGGAGAACTACAAAGACAGGTGATTCAGGAAGAAGGCTCCAACAGTTCTGAATTTAATGCAAATGAGGAATCGCACACACCTTTATGGTTAGCCCTGTGTGAGATTCAGAGAAATCAATACACCTGAACTTTCTTATATGCTCAGTTTGTAGGTCCCAGGTAAAAACAAAAAATATATCTAAAAAATGTGTGTGTGAGAATTTACTAAATAGTGGTATGCTGAAAGTCATAACACTGAATTCAAAATTTTGAAATGACAAAAAGGCCAAACATTACAGTGTTGCGCTTAAAATACCTACTAACAACATATATGTAATATATGCGTACACTGTGCCAGTACATAGCCTGTCAACAAACAGTATCACTCCCCTGTTGATGAAACTCAGAAACAAGTGCTAACAGGGGTCTTGCAAGGTAGGCAAGTCCAGCTCTCATCACATGCAGGAAAGTAGATATTTTGATTTCGACATTTTAAAATTTCAGCATGTTGACATTTCAACATTGTGCATTCAGTATTATGACTTAAATTATATTGCTTTTCAGTAAGATGACAGGGACCCTTAAATGTGTGTGTGTGTGTGTGTGTGTGTGTGTGTGTGTGTGTGTGTGTGTGTGTGTGTGTGTGTGTGTGTGTGTGTGTGTGTGTGTGTGTGTGTGTGTGTGTGTGCATATGTGCACGTGTATGTGTGTACGCATGCACGAATATGCATACACGTGTGTATTCCTGTTTTCAGACACCCCACATATTGAAACTATGCCAGTAATAAGAAAAAGATGGTGTAACACCCATTCACTTGAAAGAAGCTCATTTACACATGATAGGGCATAGCTGGGACACCTTCACATATTTCTTCAGCCAATTGCTCATTGAGTGCTATAATCACTGTATTCAAAGGCATATGCAACTCTGTTATAAATCTATTTTGCTGCTATCCTGTGAACTCTTTGGTGTTCCAAGAGGTGTTTTCCCCATCCTGGTTGTTATAATACTATCCTTTTTTCTCTTCTTGTGTTTGGAGTTGTAGTTGCTGCACATTTGCTTTATATGAGGTGCGACACCCCAGCACTGGACCTGTGCGGCTGAGGTTTCTGTAGTGCCCACACTATGGCTAGGCATTCCTTTTCTACAGCTGCAAAGCATTCCTCCCTGGGTTAGAGCCTATGGCTGAGATATTCCACTAGGTGCACTTCTCCATCTGAGGAAACCTGGCTGAGCACAGCCCACACACCATGGTTTGAAGCATTCACCTGCACAACAAATTATTTCCTGTAATCTGGACTGGCTAACACAGAGGATCCTCCCAAAGCTCCTTTAAGCTTCTGGAATGCCTGATACCATGCTGGGGTCCATACTGCCTTATCTGGCATGTTTTTCCTTGTCAGATCTGTGAGGGGAGCAGCTATGGTACTATAACTGGGGATAGACTTTCTGAAGTACCCTGCTGTCCCTAAGAATGCCCTCACCTGCTTTTTGGTGACATGAAAAGGCCATGCCTGAATGGCTTCTACTTTGGCAGGTTCTGGTCTGATCTTACCACTCTCCAATCTATGTCTCAGGTAGGAGACCTCTGCCATAGCCACCTGACACTTACTTGGCTTAATGGTTAACCCTGCCCTCTGTAGTCTGCCCAGCACCTCCCTGACATGCTGAAGGTGCTCCTGCTAGGATTGGCTATAGATGGCAATATCATTGAGGCAAGCAAGGGTGAAATCCCCTGCTCCTGCTAGGATATGATCTACCAGCCTCTGGAAAGTCACTGGGGTACTTTTCATCCCAAAGGGCATCTTCGTGTACTCATACAGTCTGAAAGGAGTCACAAAGGCTGACCTCTCTCTAGCGCTGAGAGTCAAGGGCACCTGCCAGTAGCCCTTGGTAGGATCAGTAGTGGTAAGATACTTAGCCCCACCTAGCTATTCTAGGGCTTCATCTATCCTAAGCATGGGGTAAGCATCAGACTCTGTGTGACTATTTAATTTCCTGTAGTCCACACAGAACCTGGTGCTGCCATTCTTCTTTGGTACCAGCACCACTGGGGAGCCCAAGGACTGCTGGACTCCTGGATTACCCCTAGTTCCAATATTGCCTGTATCTACTCCCTCAGAGTCTGTTTAACCCTGTCAAGTATCCTATAAGTGGCCTGCTTAATAGGCCTTTGGGGTCCTGTATCCACATGGTGCTGCACCAGTTGGATGCACCCTGGTTTCCCAGTGAATATGCCTCCAAATTCCTGTAACATTGCTCAGATTTCTCGCACCTGCATAGGGGATAGCTGCTGGGACATTGCTACCCCTTTCACTGAGGTGTCAGTTCAAGTCTCACTGAGGAGATCAGTCACCAGATCGTCATCAGACTCCTCCTGCCATCCACTGCAAATACTCAGCACAAGGGCCAGCTAAAACTGGATGCCAGTAATCCCCCTGATTTGAATGAAAACATTTTGATTTTTAGTGAGTTAAAGTTACAGTCCAGTAAACGTTGACACTGTAGCTGGGGGGTTAGAGCACTGGCCTTATAAACTAGGGGTTATGAGTTCAAATCTCATCAGCCTGGTTGACTTTAGTGTCATTGGGTAAAATCTTACTGTTGCCCATATTACTGATCTTTGTGCCCTCTTTTACTATTGGTCCATTTTATCATTCTGGACCTTTGATTGGGTAAGATGCAACCTATGGGGTTTATGCATTGCTCATCTGTACATTAGTTTTTGTCACTGCTACCACTGAATTGCCAAAGTTGCTTTTCTCATTGGTTATCACAAGTATTGTGATCTTTTGTTACATTACTGTTAGTAGATTTGTAATAGGATGTATGAACTCTTCATTTGAATATTAGTTTTGATTGGTTATTTTTGAGGGTGTGTGTGTTTTTGAAAGCCGAATTTAAGCTTACTGTGTTAGCAGCTAGCAGTTTTGAAGATGTTGAATTAACAAACAAAAGCGCTCAACCATTTATCTTTTATTTTATGGCATTTTTTAAAGTGTTTTACCAAGTTTTTCAAAGGAATTAAAGGGACGTGTGTATGTGGAAGCCGCTTGCCATGTACAGAGTTTGTTTACAAGTATCTTATATGAATCATGTTGATATTCACAAATGACATATAGTTATTTACAAAATTCCAAACAGCTGTGCTGACAGTATCCCCATTTGTCACATGAGGATTATTCCAGCCTTTGTAGTCATCTGTGGTACCTGTTGATCCATTATGCAGTACAGCCCTACACCTCAGACACATTTTGCCCCATTGCCCAGGTTGACCAGATTATTTTATTGATGTTCACTCATACTTCATTAGAGACATATGCTAAACTGGACCTGCCATTATGTAACCCACAGAATATAAGCATCAATCTGCTGTCATGAAGCTGCAGTGCCCTGTCAGCATTGCTGCACACCTGTTGTGATGGAATGTGATAACTATTATTATAGTATTATAGTAAATCTTTCCCTTTTCAGCCCTGGAGGCAGGTTGTTGTGTTGGATAGGGCACTGGGAGTACCATATATACTTTGCTCTGAATCAAACTGATGTGTAGTCTACATTCCTGTATATATAAATGTATGTATGTGTTTCCATATATAGGCCACCATTTCCTATAAAGATTGAATGACACTTTTCAACAGCAAGGATTTTTGTGTCCCTACTGTTCTTCCACACACTGTCACCTGAGGCAACTGATAGTCATTTACTACAACTGGTTCCCATATTTCCTTTCTGGCACTAGACAATTTTAATGCCATCCATTCAGTGGCAACCCTTTGCTTTGTTTCTACATGTTAAATTCTGCTAAGATGGTGGGGAATGAGTCTTGAAATGTCCAGACACCCTATGATTAGGTATTGCAATTCATAAACACAGAGTGCTACAGAATTTCATTTTCTGTCACTGGCATATCCAGTCTGTAAGTGGGCAGCACTCATGGTTTCTATTCTGTGGAGTGTCAGTTGCCTCTAAGCCTACCCACCCCCATTAATTTGTGATCACAACAGCATGGCTACTATGATGTCAGAGGGTCTCCCCAGTGTTGCACCATTCTTTTGGAATCCAGACGATAAACATTTGCCTTCGTCTTGTCTAAATATTTCTGTGGCAAAATAAAGTAATGTATCTAAAAATGCATTCTTATTTTATCAATGGGTTCTGCATTGCCTTGAAGACTTGCTATCCTTGTTATAAACTTTGGGATAACTCACAGCTTTGAATTTCTATAAAGTCCATAAAGATATCTAAATTATTCATGTTATGAAAATGTTGGCCAGCACAGTTTTTCCACTGCAAGCTATAGAATAATTGACTTCCGTCTCTAAATTTTCAGATCATTGCTGTGGGCTAAGTATGAACTTTGCTCATCTCCCAGTAGAGATTACATATTTACTAATGCTCCCTCTACATTACAGACAGACTATATCAAGCATTTCCTCTGTTTAATTAGACAAAAAAAAACACCATTTTTGGAAACCAAGTAACAGGAAGTGATAGCTGTTTATCTGCATATAAGGATTTTACTTCCAACATTATCCTCTGTAATGTCCAGGACTGAATAATTATGGGAGGTTGCCACAGATTCTTTACTTAGCAACGGGTTCTCCCTGCAACTGTTTAGATTTGCTTCACTGCCTGTTTTGAGATAACAACATATTTTCACTGTGTCATCATCATCTGACTTACTTAAAACTTCCTGAGTGAAAAAAATCTAACAGGGTCACATTGGTTTCATGAATCTGAACATAAAACATGCTGAATGAAGCAGAAAATAGGTTGTAGGGGCTGGCCTTAGCAATATGTTTGATTTTTTGGTGCATTTAATTATTTTCCATTATGTATGATTTCTCAGAATCAGGTTTCCAGTTTCTTTTTGTTTACAAATTATGTTTTGGAGAATGATGTAAAATTTATACCAGCAGAGTTTCTCAGCTGAAACTGAAGTATGGCATAAGTCGACAATTTTCTTCCACATAAAATTTAACAGAGGCAATCCATAATTATTGCATTTATATTATACCCAGTCCCAATAATGACAAGTTCGATCTCATTCAAGTCTTTGTTTCCTACTGTGACATAATAAATACTGCAGTTGGAAACTAAAGAAGTGAATTACTTCATTGTATAGTTCTCTGCTGTCAAGCACATACTGCCGTCTTTCTTCCTTGTTTTATTTCTGCTAGTGTTGCAAAACTCTGTATTTTACCTTTCTTAATTTTTTTATATCCATCTTAGTTCTCTTAACATTAACTGTAACAGCAGCACATTTTTTATATAATGCAGTTCATGTTATCAAACTATACATATTATACAATGTCAATCAAAGAATTAGAACTGATGAGGGAGTCTGGCCTTCAGCAGCTGATGGCAGCTGTCAAGGATGGAGGCGATCTGGTCAGCTGCAGTGTGTGGACCTTCCGGAGGTAAAGAAGCATTGTATGCATCTAGGGATGTGTATTTGAATCTGCGCAGCTGCAGGTGTATGTTAACCTTCACTGAGCAGATGTGGAAGGTACACATACAGGAGAAGACATAGTATGCTGTATACCTCTCAACTTCTTAGAGCAAGAAATCTGGACAAAGTTTAAAAGAATTGGGGGGGGCAAAGGTCCAAAAATAGGGACAATTTTTAAATAAATATGAGGTGAAAATCTGGAGATTCTGTCAAAATCTGTACATCTGGGAGGTATGGTATGCTGTCATGTCTGTGAGAGTGAACCCCAGTTGCCAGCAGAGAGGTTAGGGCCTGTAAAAGGAAAATCCCACACAGCGACTAGTGTGCACAATTTATATTTGAGTTTTAAGGGTAACACAATAGCTAGAGATTTATCATGTATTTCTCAGTTCTACAAGGTTCTCAGCAGGAACATGCACTTCATGTAGGTTAGACTATATCTACTGTGTCTATGTGTTATTAAGCCTCTTGGCATGACCAATAGCAGCACTCAGCCTGAGTCTCACTCTGATGATGGTAGGGGCATGATGGTCACCAGGCATGAGGCAAGAAAAAGAATATCATGAAAAACATATTAAGGATCAAATCTGAACCTGTAGCATTTGCTGTACTCAACATTACTAGGCTAATGGCTCTGGGGTCCTTACAAGCCTAGCCAAGAGTTTATCCCCAGAAAAAAAAACAATCAGCACCTGTCGACCCTGTCAATGAGGGACATAGGTGGAACTCCTGGGACAAATTTCTGCTTGCCCATCCATTGATCAAGGTTGCGCTTGAAGAGGGTCAGCGACGTATTTTGCTTGACGTGTATGGGAAGTCTGTTCCAGAGATGAGGCAGCCTCTGGGAAACAAACCTGTCTCTCCAGCAGGTTTTGTTAATGTCACATATTAGATTTAAGCCTTTCAACCGGGTACTACATGAGGAGTTAGAGTTACGGATATGGAGCATCTCTAGTAGAGCAGGGTCTGAGACTGCCTTGTAGGCGAGACACAGGTCACCTCTGAGCAATCTGTATGATACAGAGTACAGTGATAGTGATTTGAGCCTGTCCACATAGGACAGGTGTTGGAGGCCATGGATTCTCTTTGTGAGATATTTCTGTGGGCTTTCCAGTTGGTGCAGGTGTTTGGAGAGGTACATACCAAATGGGGCATTGTACTCAATTATTGGCCTAATGAGGGAGGAGTACAGAGAGGTAATAACCTCTTTTTTTCTGGATGCAATCCCTTTACTTATGAGATGAACCAAGTAAAAGGCTTTTCTGACCACTTCTGCTACATGATGGTCAAATGTGAGATTGTTGTCAACTTGTGTACCTAGGTCTCTCACCATAGGTTGTGTGCTTAGGGGGTTGCTGCTAATGTGGTAATGAGTAGATGCCATGTTTTTTGCTGAATGATAGCACTGTTTCTGGCAATATGTGATTCAGTTTTCTCAAAAATGTTGTTTTTTTTTCCTGAAAAGTATATTCATTAGCATTGCTATCTCACAGCGCTTGGTCCTTTAATTTGGTTTTTGCTAGGATACCTTTGCATGTGGAATCTGCATTTCCTCCATGCAGTATCTAAGTATTTTTCTATCAAGTGCTCCGCTTTGCCTCCACAGTCCAAACACATGCTCTAAAAGAACCGGTGATCCTACAAACTGGCAATACGTGTGCACACCATTTGTGTGTGTTTGCGAGAGGAGTATCTGTGTCTGTATCTGTGTGTCTCCTGCCATAAACTGACATTCTGTCTGGTACTGCTTTCTCTATCTTATGTTGTTTGTCTGTTAGAACTGGGTCTATCTCCTCATGACCTTGAAATGGATGAAGTAGGTAATTACAAAATAAATTAAATGAACAAATGGAAAAAAACATTTTGGAACTTAGGATCAATTAGGTTGACATTATATGATGATCCCAAAGACAGATGTAGAGTGGCTAACTGCAGACAACAAGAATATACAAATATTAACAACACATATAAATAATCATGTATTACGTTAATATCTTACTCCCACTCCTGAAAATATATGTTTTTCAATTATAGCTACAGCTATTGGTGTGGCTTATTTTGTAAACTTTTGAGCAATTCTTACACAGGAGTCTCTTAATGTTGTAATTTTAAAGCCATTACATATTTATATATTTTAGCCTTGAAAGAAGTTAATTAAAACACAGGTTTATTATCTGAAAAAAAAATAGGTCACTCAGCTTTCTATAGTAATTGCAATGCACTCTGTGAACAGTACCTTTTGGTAATATTTTACAGTCCATGCCAGTAGTCCAACAACAGCCTCTGCACTTACAGGCTATTCCTATAGTAATAACAGTGTGGGCCCTGCCAGGCCTTCCCTTTAGCTTCAGCACCAACAAAAAACACCTTCATTTGGTTCAGGCCTCATTCACAGTAAGCAGCTAATGGGCTGATGGGGTGTCAAATTCCATGAATCTTGGTCCATTAAGTAATGCCCCTGCTTCACCCCAGACTAAGCCTCTGACTGAGGAACTTGTTTCCTGGTTTGCCTTTTGTAGGCAACAGCATTTTACATAAGGACCCATTGGCAATTGTACAGCTAATACTATTAATTGCCTTTCTGAAAACCTGTACACGTGCACACACACACACTCACACACACACACACACACACACACATATATATATATATATATATATATATATATATATATATATATACATATATATATATATATATATATATATATATATGTATGTATGTATGTATATTGATGCATACATACATAGTATACATATATATTACAGTAATGCAGTGGATAAAAGAATTGTCACCTCACAGTGAGAGGTTCCCTGGTTTCTTGGTTGGAGTGCCTTCTACTGGGAGTCTGCTTGTCCTTCCTGTGCTCATGTGGGTTTCCTCAGGGTGCTCCGGTTTCCTCCCACATTCCAAAGACATGCAGTAGATGGACTGGACACTCCAAATTGGTCAAAAGTGTGACAGTGCGTGCGAGTGTGTGATATGGAAGAACAACTGTGGTAAGGCTGGCCACCTGGTGGTGTAAACTCTGGCCCTAATTGATTGTCACTGTTGAAGTGACACCCCAAACTCATGTGCAAAAATGGGAAAAAAGGGTTGTGGATGGTTGGATATATAGATAGATAGATAGATAGATAGATAGATAGATAGATAGATAGATAGACCGATAATGTGTATGTGTGTGTGTGTGTGTGTATATATATATATATATATATATATATATATATATATATATATATATATATATATATATATAAAAACCCAGCCACTGGGGATACACAAGCCAGTGCATTTCTTCGTGCCAGTCCCAAACCCGGATAAATGGGGAGGGTTGTGTCAGGAAAGGCATCCGACGTAAAACAGTTGCCAAATGAGATATGTGGAAAACAATACAGATTTACATACAGGATCAGTTGAGATCCGGGTTAACAATGACCGCCACCAGTACTGCTAGCCAACAGGGTGCTGGCAGAAATTGGGCTACTGTTGGCCGAAGGAGGAGAAGGAGAAGAAGAGGGGGAAGGCATGCCCAAATGCAGGAAGAGAGGAGAAAGGTTAGGAATGTGGTAGTGAGGGTAGGAACTTTGAATGTTGGCAGTATGACTGGTATAGGGAAAGAGCTAGCTGATATGATAGAGAGAAGGAAGGCTGATATATTGTGTGTGCAAGAGACCAGGTGGAAGGGAAGTAAGGCCAGGTGTACTGGAGGTGGGTTCAAATTGTTCTATCATGGTGTGGATGGGAGGAGAAATGGGGTAGGGGTTATCCTGAAGGAACAGTATGCCAAGAGTGTTTTGGAGGTGAAAAGAGTGTCAGATAGAGTGATGTTTATGAAGCTGGAAATTGATGGTGTAATGATGAATGTTGTTAGTGCATATGCTCAGCAAGTTGGGTGTGCGATGGATGAGAAAGAAACATTTTGGTGTGAGTTGGATGAAGTGGTGATGACTGTACCCAAGGGTGAGAGAGTGGTGATTGGAGCAGATTTCAATGGGCATGTTGGTGAAGGGAACAGAGGGGATGAGGAAGTGATGGATAGGTATGGTGTTAAGGAAAGGAATGCAGAAGGTCAGATGGTAGTGGATTTTGCAAAAAGGATGGATATGGCTATGGTGAATACGTATTTTAACAAGAGGGAAGAGCATAGGGTGACATACAAGAGTGGAGGGAGATGCACACAGGTGGATTATATCCTATGCAGGAAGGCCAGTTTGAAGGAGATTGGAGACTGTAAAGTGGTGACAGGGGAAAGTGTAGTTAGGCAGCATAGAATGGTGGTCTGTAGAATGATGTTGGTGATCAAGAAGAGGAGGAGGAGTGTGAGGGCAGCACCAAGGATCAAATGGTGGAAATTGAAAACGGATGATTGTGAGGTGGAGTTCAGAGAAGAGTTAAGACAGGCACTGGGTGGCAGTGAAGAGTTACTGAACAGCTGGGTAACTACAGCAGAGCTAGTAAGGGAGACTGCTAGAAAGGTGCTTGGTGTGACATCTGGACAGAGGAAGGAAGACAAGGAGACATGGTGGTGGAATGAGGAAGTACAGGAGACTATACAGAGAAAGAGGTTCGTGAAGAAAAAGTGGGATTGTCAGAGAGATGAAGAAAGTAGACAGGAGTATAAGGAGATGAGGTGCATGGCAAAGAGAGAGGTGACAAAGGCTAAGGATAAGGCGTATGGAGAGTTGTATGAAATGATGGACACTAAGGAGGGAGAAAAGGACCTATTCCGATTGGCTAGACAGAGGGACCAAGCTAGGAACGATGTGCAGCAGGCAAGGGTGATAAAGGATAATGAGGGAAACATACTCACAAGCGAGGAGAGTGTGTTGAAGAGATGGAAAGAGTGCTTTGATGGGCTGATGAATGAAGAGAATGAGAGAGAGAGAAGGTTGGATGATGTGGGGATAGTGAATCAGGAAGTGCAATGGATTAGCAAGGAGGAAGTAAGGATAGCTATGAAGAGGATGAAGAATGGAAAGGTTGTTGGTCCAGATGACATACCTGTGGAAGCATGGAGGTGTTTAGGAGAAATGGCAGTGGAATTTTTAACCAGATTATTTAATGAAATCTTGGAAAGTGAGAGGATGCCTGAGGAGTGGAGAAAAAGTGTTTTGGTACCAATTTTTAAGAATAAGGGTGATGTGCAGAGCTGTAGTAACTACAGAGGGATAAAATTGATCAGTTACAGCATGAAATTATGGGAAAGAGTAGTAGAAGCTAGGTTAAGAAGGGAGGTGATGATTAGTGATCAGCAGTAAGGTTTCATGCCAGGAAAGAGCACTACAGATGCGATGTTTGATCTGAGAGTGTTGATGGAGAAGTACAGAGGTCAGAAGGAGTTGCATTGTGTCTTTGTGGACTTAGAGAAAGCATATGACAGGGTGCCTAGAGAGGAGGTGTGGTATTGTATGAGGAAGTCGGGAGTGGCAGAGAAGTATGTAAGAGTGGTACAGGATATGTAAAAGGGTAGTGTGACAGCAGTGAGATCTGCAGTGGGAGTGTCAGATGTGTTTAAGGTGGAAATTGTATTACACTAAGGATCAGCTCTGAGCCCTTTCTGATTTGCAGTGGTGATGGACAGGTTGACAGACGAGATCAGACAGGAGTCCCTGTGGACTATGATGTTTGCAGATGACATTGTGATATGTAGTGAGAGTAGGGAACAGGTTGAGGAGACCCTGGAGAGGTGGAGATATGCTCTAGAGAGGAGAGGAATGAAGGTAAGCAGGACTAAGACAGAGTATATGTGTGTGAATGAGAGGGAGGATAGAGGAATGGTGAGGATGCAGGGAGTAGAGTTGGCGAAGATGGATAAGTTTAAATACTTGGGATCAACAGTTCAGAGTAATGGCAAGTGTGGAAGAGAGGTGAAGAAGAGAGTACAGGCAGGATGGAGTGGGTGGAGAAGAGTGTCAGGAGTGATTTGTGACAGACGAGTAACAGTAAGAGTGAAAGGGAAGGTCTACAAGAGGGTAGTGAGTCCAGCTATGTTATATGGGTTGGAGACAGTGGCATTGACAAAAAGGCAGGAGTCAGAGCTGGATGTGGCAGAGTTAAAGATGTTAAGATTTGCACTGGGTGTGATGAGGGTAGACAGGATTAGGAATAAGTATATTAGGGTCAGCCCAGGTTGGACAGTTGGAGACAAAGCCAGAGAGGCAAAATTGCATTGGTTTGGACATGTGCTGAGGAGGGATGCTGGGTATATTGCGAAAAGGATGCTAAGGATGAAGCTGCCAGGTAAGAGGAAAAGAGGAAGCCCTAAGATAAGGTTTATGGATGTGGTGAGAGAGGACATGCAGGTGGTTGGTGTGAAAGAGCAAGATGCAGAGGACAGGAAGAAATGGAAACAAATGATCTGCTGTGGCGACCCCTAATGGAACATATATATATATATATATATATATATATATATATATATATATATAGGTTTATAGGAGTGTACTAGGCTAATGGCCCTGGAGCCTTTATAAGAAAGCCTAGCCCAAAAGATTCCCTGGCAACATACCGCCTGATGTTATTTCCCCATGCTTCTGTCCAGCAGGGCCACTGAAATGATCCCTGGGGTGAATTTTCTATTTCTCATCCACTCTTCAAGATTTCTCTTGAAGAGGGCCAGTAAGGTGCTCTGCTTGATGTGTAAGGGAAGTCTATTCCATAGCATGGACAGTCTCTGGGGTAGGAACCTGTCCCTCCAACAAGTTCTGTTGATTGTGGTAATGAGGTTGAGGTCTCTGGCGCGTGTGGTATGGAGATATTGGGATTTCTTTAGATGTAGCATATCTAGCAGTGTTGGGTCTGACATAGCTTTGTAGATCAAGCAGAGATCATCTCTAAGTAGGTGATATGATACCGAGAAAAGTTGGAGTTTTTTTAGTCTTTCTGCATAGGCAGGTGTTTAAGGCCTAGGATCCTCTTAGTGAGGTATTTTTGTGGTCTTTCTAGTTGTTGCATATTTCTAGTGAGGTACTTGCCAAATGGGGCATTGTACTCGATAATTGGTCTAATGAGGAAAGAGTAGAGAGAGACAATGACCTCTTTCTTCCTGGCGACAATACCTTTTGTAATGAGATGTGCCACATAGAAGGATTTTCTGTCCACAGTGGCAATGTGATTATCAAAGGATAGGTTGATATCCACTTGTGTTCCCAGATCTCTTATGACACCTTTGGTGTTTAGTGGACTACCATTGATGTGATAGTTCATGGGTATCGTGTTCTTTCCAAAGGGAATGAAGATGCATTTTTTGGCATTGAGCTTGAGGCCATGGTTCTGACACCAGTCACTGGTCTCCGTGAGGCCTTTCTGCAGAATGTCAACATCATTTGAGGAGTTAATAATGGCTCCCAGTTTGCAGTCATCAGCAAACTTGGTCAGCCAGAGTCCCTTGGTTTTGGCCTGGACTTCAGAAAAGTATGCCAAACAGGAGAGGACCCAAGACCGAACCCTGTGGGACTGCACTCGTGACTGGTTAGTAGTCTGACTTGGAGTCCGCTACTTTCTTTGTGTGAGTTCTACCCATGAGCCAGTTTGCAACCCACCTTGTGACATAGGGGTTGATGCCTAATTTAGTGAGTTTATCTATGATTCCAGAGTGAGGAATTGTGTCAAAGGCCTTGGCCAGGTCAAGCTAGGCTGTGTAAACTACCTTGCCTTCGTTCACAGCTCTGGTGACAGAATCAAAGAAGTCTACCAGGTTGAGCAGACAAGATCTACCCTTAACACCTTAACAAATCTGAACTGCATGGGGTCTAGAGACTGGAAATTTCTTATGTCCTAATTTATTAGGTCCATGATGTTGCGCTCCATACCCTTACATACCAGACTCATCAGGCTAATGGGGCAGTAGTTCCCAGGGTCTATAGTCACACCCCCTTTGTGGAGTGGGATTCCTGTAGCAGTGTGCCATTCAGCGGGGACAAAGCCTGAAATGAGGCTGTGGTTGAACAGGGCACTCAGGTGTGGTGCCAGTTCATTTTGCAAATGATGTAGAACATATAGGTATATATATATATATATATATATATATATATATATATATATATATATATATTAACTTGGGTTTGCAGGTCAAGGGTGTTCCTTCAATAAATGAAGTTATACTCATGCATACCTGTAGTGGTGACAGGTCATCTTTGCAGCTCTGCGTCACTGATACAAAGACTTTTGCATTATGTCAACTGGATTTGTCTACATTCATTATGTCTAAGAATAGTACAACAAAACCTTTCGTAGAATGTAGTAACCTGATATATCACTTGCAAAACAATGGTGGTGAGCTGGGGCTTCACAATACTAACAGTTAGACCACCTCCATTGATAATATGAGGTGCATTGCCTCTACAGAGGAGCATAAGAAGCTGTTCATTCTCATTGAGGTGTGCGAACACTGTTAGATCACCCCACCTCATTCTGCTGTGCCTCACTCTTGACTCAACCAGTCATGTCTGTCAGGCCTTGGAAACACTGGCCTCCTGTCTTGTTGCACCATCCATAGCACCGATATCCTATAGAAAAGAACTTCCACACTTGATTTTGTACTTGTTGGTTACTCAGTCCATTCTGCCTTAGGACTTGCAGCAGGATTTTATTATCTGCAGTGCTGAAAGTTTTCACCCATTGCCAGGCTGTACGCTGACTCTTACATATACCTAGGGAATGCAGCAGTACATACGTGTTGTGATTGTGAAGGGCATGTGCACATGCAGTGGAATGCGTACGCCTTACATAGACACATATGCATACAGGCCCTAGCAATTCTGGTATGTTAAAAAAGTAACTCCTGAAAGAGATTAGCCTTTTAAATGATCTAGTGAAATAGGATATTTGAGAGAAAACAAAGCAGTGTACAACCTCTGTATATGACAGATACATGATTGGATCAAAATGCTAGAGCTTGCAGAAGGGAATACTACTGTAAGCCAGATTTTTTGGATGGCCAGAACACAGTTAGATATACATTTGCCCATAACAGAGATGCGTGGATGAATGGCTGTAAAACCTAGCCTTTGAAGACAACACCTCCAGAATGTTAGTAGCTCATGAGTTAAACATGTAACAGAATAAGTTCACACACAACAGAATTCCTCTGTATCCTGTCATATTTTGTCCAGTGAAGACATATACACTAGGACAGATAAGAGATATAATACATTTATAACCCAGGTGAGCTGTATTTATGGAGTTACTTTTTTTCCTTGGAAGAAATCTGTTTCCATATAACTTTCAAGAGCTACCTTGTATAACTATTGCCTGTATTTCAACTGTTGCTAATCCTTAAGGAACATTGCTAGTTCTAACATTCCTCCTGTAGCTATGTCTTTGTAGGGCTGATCTAAAATGTAGCCATGTCTTCTCCTGTGCAATATGTGTGGGAACACCTTGGCTAAACATTTATCTACTAAAATGAGTAACCTTCTTCATAAATATCAGACAGAACCAACAGCAGCTGTGTAGGATATGCTCAGAACATATAATTTCCTCACTCAATATATCATGTGGGAGCATATCGATACACCTGATAAACTTGACTAGTATACTTTCAGCCCTCTAAATTGTGACCACAGTTATCAAAATTAAAAATAAGAGTACTTATAAGCCAAATCCAGGTATGTGCATATTGAGTATGGTTCTGTACATTGTTCCACTCAATGGCAAGCAAAATGGTGATGAATTCTGACACACCACATGTTTATAGCACCTTGGATATCACAAGGTCAGTGAGGTGCTTATATCATGACTGCATATTATGGCTTTCATTCACTAAGTATTCGTATACAGACTGTCACTGTGGCAGGCATCAAGCTGAGCAAAGTCATAATGCATGTGCAGTGCACCTCTATGTGACTGAGCCACATCATAATGCATGTGCAATGCACCCCTATGTGACTGAGCCTTGTCACAATGCATGTGCAGTGCAGCCCTAAGTGGCTTTGCACTACACTACTGCATAATGCAGACCTGCACAAACAGCCACTCAGGATTCACAAACACACATGTTGATACACGCATGTGTCTGCCATCATGCTGCATTCATTAAGTTATTTCTGTTTCTTGGGGAAGATTATTGAGACATGGCTGGTTCCGATGAACACAAGGTCATGGCTGATGTGTTAAAGAAACAAAAACATATTTCTTTACTGTCTGCTGAAGGACAATGAGGACAGGCTGCTGGGTGCCTGTGATGGTTCATTTGGGAAGCCGGATTCATGAGCTTTTCTACATTCAATTAACACATCTAAGAAAGACTATGCTTCATTAATTTTTCACCATCAGGAAGCATAACTTGAAAAACATATAAAAAGTGAAAAGCTGAGAAGCCCCCCTATACTCCTTTTGTGGGGGCCAGACCCCTCAAACCCTCTAACATATATGTTGATACTTCATGGTTGCACTACAATGAGCAAAGATGAAAAGACTCATTGCAATGCACTGTTGACTCGCACAATATGAGTCACACCAAGGTAACAAGGTAACCATTTGGAGTGTCAGGACCCACTTCAGTGATTCCCAAAACAAGGAGACTGAAAACTGGACTTACATGTGCTAAGTCTGAGATGGCAATTTCTCAGAATATTCCCTTATCTCTGAGGAATGGTGATCTCAGATGTGGCATATGTGGGGACTTGCTCCTCCTCACACATCACAGGGTTGCATGTGGGGGGAGGGCTAGCACATTTTCAGTCTTTTTAATTCAGCTTGTCAGCACTCAACTCACCATTTCAATTGCTGACATTTCAATAGGGAGCCATTTAACAAACAATTGTAAAACAAAACTGCACAAAAGCTGTTCACACGCAATGATGCAGTGCAGTGTAGCTAAGCCAGTAGCATGGTATGATTTGGGATGAGGGCTAATGGTGTCCTAGAGTCTACATGACAATACAGGCTACAATGACTTTGGGTGCTGCCAACCTGACCTCCTCCCTCTGGGCTGGACTATATACTTGCAGCCAGAACCCATCCTATCCCTTAATCGGTTTCACCCCTTTCCTACTGCATCAGGATGTATACCTTATACATGTTCCAAGTCTCTCCATCAGCATTTTTCCTACCGTCTGCATTTATGTGGCCTTCTCTTTTCAATTCAATCTCATGTGTGTACAACCATTCATATTTGTGTGTAGTATTTTATATTTCTCCCCCCATCCCATGCAAACTCTCATATGCCCTCTTTCCTTGCCCTGCTTTCACTTTCCTTACCTGCAATATCCCTCACCTGTTCTCAAAACATGCTAAATAGTCTTTATCTTCAGAAAAATACTATTATGCTTTCTTTTTCACCCATATAATGTCCTGTATATGTTTCTGGTGTGACGTGTTTCATTTTGTTTGTTGTTTGACTTTCCTCTACCTCAAATTGCTCCAGTTGTGAATGGCTATATGTGCCCCTCATTATTACACAACATACATTTAGGAGATTTTTTCAGCACACTGTAAACCTCTGTGTTGCAAAACACTCTGCAAGGCATGCTACTACAGGGTTGCTATTTGCAAGTAATGTAGATCACCCTGTTCTTTTCTACTGAGTGATGTGAGACTTGATCCCCTTAGTGGGGTAATTTAATGAAGACGTTGCTCTGTATATCACAAGTAAGCAGCAAAGTGTGCTTGGTGGTGTACTCTGTCTCACTCTTATTTCATAATAATTCTTCCTGCCACATAATAACCACAAAGGGAAGCAAATTAATGCCAAGCCAAATTCTGAAACAAAACAAAAAGCAAGGGTATCACAAAGTACTACGAATCCAAACCACTGAAAGTAGAGCCAAACGAGGAAATGTTATTGTAGGTCACAAAGTTAAGCACTTTCATCCAATATGATACAGACTTCATAAGAACTGAAAAACTGTTACCAGTAGATTGAATAAATACAGTTACAAGTTAGTCACGTGTGCCGGTTCATGAACCAGGAAGTAAAAATGTTAACGTGATAAGTGCTGTTTAAAACACAAGATGTAAAATATTTCTGAGTACAGAATTGTAAAATATATACAAATTATATGAATACAAACATATAAATATATAAAACAATTTAACAGCATATAAAAGTATCATAAGATGAATAGATACATTAATAAATAGATTAGTAAAAAAGTAAATAATATTACATGTGTGCTATAAAGACATGCTATAACTTGGCTGTACAACTAAGTGACGCATTATCATTTAAACCAAATGGTTTACTAGATTTTAACATAATCTGCCAGACTCGTTCACGATATTCTATCTTGTTCTCCCAAGGGCCTCCCCTAGGGTCTTTAGGAACTTGTTCAAGTACAAGAAATAATAAAAAAAAATCACTCTTTACATGTGTGTGAGTGTCCTTGTGCTTAGACATGTCACAATTATGTTCAGATATTCTTCTCCTTAAAGACCTTTTTGTCTTTCCAACATAATATGTATAGCAAAAGTCACAAAATGTTAGTAGCACCTTTAGATTTACAGTTAAACTAGTATTTAGATGTGAAAAAAATATTTACATATCATGTATTAAGGGGCCAAGTAGTCCCCTTCATAGATATTTTTGCATTGAGTACAAGCACCAAACATATAAGTGCCTCTTTTGTATCTAAGGGTATCTGACCCCTGAGATGTAGCAACTTCAACTTACTCTTTCATGTTTACATGTCATTTTAGGTGAAACAAGGGCCATCGCCTAAAATATTCTTATGTCTGTGAAACAGATGAAAATATTCCAATTCTTTTTAATAAACAATTTAACCTTATTGATATCTGTACCACATTTTAGAATCATAGTTCTTTCAAAATAGTCCCTATATCTTCAACTAACAGCAGCACAGTCCATCCCTTTACCCAAAATTAGGGTGAATTTAGTATTTCTGCCATTTAAAATTTCAGCTTTAATCTCACACTGCAAATGGTATTTCTGGACACATGTCAACTAGGTAGTTTAAAATGAAAAAGTATTAAAAGATAACTCGAACTGTGAATGCTTGGAAAACTTTAATGTAAAATAAAATAAAATAATAGTACAAAACTCATTAAAAAGTATCAAAAATATGCAAGTGCAAATACATTATAAAGTACAAGTACACTTTCACCAAATGGCTTCCTCAGGCTAACAACAACTAATGCTTTAGAAAGGAATAATATATATCATAATCAAGGTGACATGATTCATCAATGAATCTGGTTTTGCAATTATTTAAGATGTGGACTTGAAGACGTAGTTCCATTTATTCCTGGTGGAATATGAGCCTTAAACCTAAGTATCCATTTTAGTGCTTCATATTCTGTTACTTGTTTCATATCACCCCCTCTCAATGGTGTCATAATTACTTTCAAAATCATGAACTTAAAAGTTACGTGTTATGTCTGTTTACATTATATGCCTATAAAGTGCATTTGCTAAAATTTTGCTATTAATTTCTGATAAATATTCTTTCTTTAAATTTTTGATTCGTCTTCCTAATATAATATGCTGTGCATTTGGTACATTTTGCTAAGTAGATCAAGCTACAAGTGTTACAGTTGCCATAGGCTTCTAAGTAAAACTGGATGCTGTATATATTTACCCATATACATACACACACACACACACACACACACACACACACACATATATATATATATATATATATATATACATATATATATATATATAAAATTACAATATATGCAGTTATTACATTTAAATTTACTTTTTTGTGCTGGTAAACTGTTTTAAAATAGCTGATTGTTGCTTATAGCCAAGCATATTTTTTACGTTCTTTTGTCTTCTATGGGCATACTTTGGTGTTTCTTCAACTAGATGTTTAAGGTAAGGGATGTCTGTTAATATTGGACAATATCTATATATTATTTCCTTTATTTTAGAAGTGTTGTCACTGTATGAAATAGTATATCTTAATGTTTTCCATTTGGTCTCACAATATTTAAATATGGAGCTCAAAAATAAGGTCTGGTATCTATATTGCTCTTATTTATGCTGTTATTTTGAGTATGATGGATATCAGCAGCTTTATAACCTATTTGTAAAAGTTCTTGTGCTATAACTTCTAATTGTGATTTCATAGTGTCATCATTTGTATTAAGCCTGTCTACTCTCTTAAATTGAATCATTAATATATTTCTAAATATATATGGATGGTGCATACTTGTCCTATGTAAATATGTATTGGCTTTTACTGCTTTTTTATATAAAGTTGTTCCTGTTTCTCCATTATCAAATTTTAGGATTGTAATGTCCAGAATGTGAATACTTAATGCTGAATGTTCACTTTTGAAGCACAGAAAGCTTGTTGTTTCTGTTATGTATGTTTTAAAGCTTTCAAAGGAGTCTAATGTTTCATTCCAAACAAGGAAAAGATCATCAACAAAACATTTGTATAATTGAATATTATTAGTATATCCATCATTATTAAGTATATGTTATTTCTCCCATTGATATATAACAATATTTGCGCATGTACTTGTGACAGATGTACCCATCACAATGCCCTTTACTTGTTTATATATCCTGTGTTGAAATAGAAACACATTATTATTTAGTACTAGATCTATTAATTCACAAATAAGATTTATTTTTGTTTGTGAATAATCTGAATGCTCATGTAAATGTCTCCTAACTAGGAGTGTTCCTATCTTATTATGAATAATGTTGCAAAAAAGTAATCATCATTAGAGTCCTTTTGTACTGACCATTGGGATAATTGTTGTAAAAGCCCGCTGTATCCTTAATAATTACTCCAGTTCCAAGTAAAGTCTTTTTTAATTGTTCATCCAAATATACTGAATTAGGTGTGGTAGCCTATCCATGAGCCAATACTATGGACCTCATGGGAGAAGTTAAGTTCTTGTGTATTTTCAGTATTCCATAAAAAACAGTATTTTAGGATTTTCTGTCTTGAAATAGTTAAACAGATTAGTGTCTATGCATTGTTCATGAAACATAGTTTCAGTAGTTTTCTGTATATGAGACATTATTTCTTTAAGTTGTGTCTGTCAATTTCTATATACTCGTCATATTTTAATAGCTCCAGCATGGCTTTACTACAGAATACAGTGTCCATAATTACTCCCTTGTCTGCATTTTTTCAATAATGTCAGTATTATTCATCAGAGCTTGTAGGGCTTGTTCCTGTGTGTTTATTAAATTATAGAAGTGCCATTTTATGGGTTTCTGGTTCAATTGATATAATTCTCTTTCCACTGCTTTCTCAAAAACTAAAACAATGGAATTCTGAGGAGGTATAAATGTACTAGATCTTTTTAATTCATGTGAATGGTTATCATTTTTACCTAAAATAATTTATTAATTTAAATTTCTGGTAAATTGTTTTAACTCAATTATATCCTGTGCAAAATCAGTTTGTTTTGATGGAATAAGTATGAGACCTTATTAAATAAGAGTTTGTTGCTGTGGGTTTGTCTAACGTCCCATGCAGGATCGGTGGTTCTTCTCATAATCCTGTAAATCTTTAGGTAGTTTAATTCAGCTAAAAAACATGTTGCCATCTGACACAATCCTAGCTAGCCACAGCATCTATCCCTTAACAAGACTACATTTTTATTTGCATGGATGGCAGCTCAGAAAGTGTAATTATGGATTACAGAATGTGGGCATCTGTTAAACGTTGGAAGTAAAACAGCCACTACAGTGGCATAAAGGGATAAAGCCCTGACTATGATCCATGGGACATGGGTTCAATTAATGGCTCAGGCAGCAGGGGGGAATGGGCATTACCATCCCTGGGTAGGTGGGTGAACCTATGAGCATGTGCATTGTCTATCCCTGGTGGAGGCTGAGGAATGCACATTTGTAGAAATGCTTAAAGAGCCATATCAGGTGGAGTCATGGCTGCTATGCTGTACATCTGCACTTGTATTACATGCTTAGTTCAATGACTGGCCCAAGTAACACTGGATTAAGTCCAAGGCAGTTAGCAAACTGCTGGTAGATATGGTGTGGACAGATACCTGGGTGCCAGGAAGATACCATGAAGAACATTAGAAGGACATTGTGGCTTTTTTTTCTATGCAAGATCATAGAATGGAGGTGAGTGGGAAATGTGTCCTTTTCCCACAGTGATGTAATTGTGGAGCTAGTATATATATAATTAACCATGGAGTGAACATCCTACAAAAATAAATGTTTAATGTGTTGTTTTTTTTTATTTTTTGATTGAGTTTTAAGTACTATGTGTCATATACTCGAGTGTGTGTGTGTGTGTGTGTGTGTGTGTGTGTGTGTATGTGTGTGTGTGTGTGTTTATATAGATATATAGATGTACTGGCATTCATTGAATTGACGTTGTTTTGATGTGTGCAGTGAAGACAAATCAAAAAGCAAAAGGTCAACACACTTCTGTGCAAACACCACAGTTACTCCTTGGAACATGCAGAGATAAAAAGCAGCTTTTTTTTGTAAGAGGCTAGTTTCCCTGAACCCCGAAACCCCTGCTAATAATAAATTGTAACTCCAAAAATCACACAATCCTCATGGAAAGGTCATATTCCCCTACCCGGGGCATTGTGGATTGTCCATTACCAGACAAGTTTTGATCATCTGCATTGCAAACCAAAGTGAATCGACAAGACAGAGGTCAGTTATACCTACCCACACACACACACACACACACACACACACACACACACACACACACACATATATATATATATATATATATATATATATATATATATATATATATATATATATGGGTCTACTTCATAACAAAGAAAGACCAGAAGAATGAAACGCAGAACACCGAGATGAAAACAACGAAACCCCAGAATACCAAAAAACACTTAAGTTTACAAAACACACATAACGCACAAAAACACGCACACAACTGCCCCACACTACTAAATAAAACACCCTACACTAATAATAGGCAGGGGGCAAGCCCCCCTGCACCCCCCACACCCACCTACTTTAATATTCTAACTCCGAGATCGCACAAACAAGGCAAACACACACCCACACAGTACAGTTCCTCACACACAAACACCACAATCACAACACACACTTACACATAGCATTTCCCCTCACAAATACACTCACACACACACATTTACCTACAGCAGAACACGAAAAGCGCTAATTCAAACTCCCGTAACATCGGGATTTTGCATTTCACACTTTTTGGTGTTCTGCGGTTTCGTTGTTTTCGTCTCGGCGTTCTTGATTTTGATCTTCTGGTCTTTCGTCCAACTCAAGTAGACCTATATATATATATATATATATATATATATATATATATATATATATTTTTTTTTTTTTTTAAGTACTCTGAAACGAAATGGTGGACAGTACTTTAATGCATTCATTTATCATACTTTCAGGTGTGTATAGAAAATTTGTACTTCCATGTATGTTTTTATATGCAAGAGTTTGTTTAAACGTTCTCTTGTGCTGATGTTTTTCTACCATAGTAATGGAAAAGCAGTCAGTAATTGCCAAATTTCTCAGCAATAATATTTAAAAGTAAACTCTCTCTCTCTCTCTGTCTCTCTCTCATATGTATATATATATATATATATATATATATATATATATATATATATAGATATATATATATATTTTTTTTTTTTTTTTTTTAAGCACGCTGAAACTAAATGATGGTACTTTAATGCATTCATTTATCATACTTTCAGGCCTTGTGGAGACTTAATTAGTTCACCTTTGAATGAATAACCTTTTTGAAACAGCTGACACAGAATCTATACTTTTAGGTGTGCATAGAAAAATTGTACTTCTATTTATTTTTTTATGCCCAAGAGTTTGTTTAAACATTCTCCTGTGCTGATGTTTTTCTATCACAGCAGTGGAAAGAAGTCAGTAATTGCAAAATTTCTCAGCAATAGTATTTACAAGTAATAATAATAATATTTCATGAGCTGTGCCAGAAGAAGACAGAAGGCTTTAGTTTTTAACAGCTCTGGTGAGTACAGAGGTATCCTGGGCTTCTGTATTATTGTTGAAATGCAGCATTTTTTGACCAACTTCTCCCACAATGGGCTTTTATATGTCAGCTATGTACTGAAATAAGTAGTTGGCCTATAATTCTGATTTAATGATTTAATCTATCCACACCTTTTACAAGTAGGCAGTGTATGCTTTCACTAGCAGGAGATGCTGACTTTCCTCTCAATGGTTATTAACTCATACCTGATATGACTTGTGTATCATATTTACATTGGGTATATCTCTATTTGCTGTCTACTTCTACTGCTGAAGGGAGAGTATGTAAAAATGGTGATTTTTGTCAGGATCCTCTGGCAGTTTTCAGTCATAACAGATTAAGTAGAGATAACTTGTTGGGGAGGAGACCAAAACACGTGAAGGTCTGCCTGCACTGTGTTAGTTATTAGTTTTGCAGGAATTTCTTTACTGCCTACTGCACAGTGTGAATTGTGATCATTTTATATAGGAAGCCAGCTGGCTTATTAGCAAGTTTAAATGTAGTTTAAGTTAATTTTCCTGAAGGTGGTGAGACAAAAAATGAACAGTACAAGAAGTCCAATGTGATGCATGATATTGTAAAGAACCTAACACAATAAAAATACAGCTCAGGTTACATCCTAACACTGTGTGTGTGTGTGTGTGTGTGTGTGTGTGTGTGTGTGTGTGTGTGTGTGTGTGTGTGTGTGTGTGTGCGCGCGTGAGTGTGTGCGTGTGTGCATGTGTGTGCATTTCATCAGAGGTTGAAGTCTAATGTTTGCCAGTCGTTAAGAATGCTGAACTATGTAAATTTTCACTTTGTAAGTAATATACATGCATAAGATGCTTCCTATAAGTGTAACCCCTCATAGGTGATATATAATAGGTTAGGGATAGTCTGGTGGTATAGAAATACATTTTTGTGTAAGTACATTTCATTCTACTTTAATAAATAGTAAATACTCTTCACTTTTTTTATATTACATTGCCATTATTACTTTATGATAACAAAATAAATATCTTGTCTCTGTGCAGTTTTTTTACAATGGCAACTGGTAGGCAGAAATTATAATTAGCGGAAAGTTTCTTATTTATGTTATTGTTCTAACACATCACAATTTTCTTAAAAATTGCCAAAATCTTAGTGATAGCAAAGGTCTTGCCAAGCATATCCAGTGATCTCATCTGAGTACTTTTTGTCTGAGCAAGTTTCAGAAGTATTATCACTCATACTGCCTAAAGCATCTGGATCCATCACTGTTTACAGCATAGCTCTTTACAAAACATGCTTAGGAAGAGGCATTGTCCTCTAAACAAAGTTTGTAAGTGGTAGAAGATGCAACAGCTGAAAAAGACATCTATATAAAGTGTACTGAAGAAATGCCTAGAGAGATGTGTACATTTTTTAAATGTTTGATGTAAGGGGGAGCAGCAGTATGAGGCCCAAGGACAAAACAGAAGTTTCTAAATATACCCTTGGATGTACTCTGGAGTACAGCAATCATGGAGTTAGAACAGCTGGTAGACAACAATGTGATGAATACACTGCTACAAAATGTCAAGCAGTTAGAGCAAAAAATAAAGCCAATGTGTCTGACAGCTACTGCAGAGGATTCAGGCTATGCATTACCAACAAACTGCTCTCATAGGTTCATAGGTAAGTACTTGGCTACCTGCCCTTGTGGACCATTTTATGCATAGTCCATTTTCCTTCTTCTGCTTGAAATAACATCCTATTTGGTTATAGACTGGCCTTACCCATCCAGTGATTGATAATTATATATTACCCCTAATGAGAATAACTGGGATCGTACCATAGATAATTTAACGGGACCCATGCATGGGATTAACCTCTTAGTAGCTGCATCTGTCCATTAGTAGCACAGAGGACAGTCCTGTGGTAAATGTTCTGTTTCCAAACCATAGATCTAAGTTGCATTTGAATATGGACAGAGATGAAGTTTGTTTTATATGGACAGGGAGCCTGTTCCACAGCCGCGGTATCCTCTGTGAGATACACCTGTCCCTGCAAACCATTCTGTTGATGCTGCAGAAGAGGCTTAGATTCCTACACTGAGCATTTCGGATGTCATTTGACTTGCTGATGTGCAGTAAATCCATCCGGACTTGGGCTATGAGTTACAAAGAAGCTACTCTCCATAATCCAGCCTTCATTTGCCTGCTTTGTAACTCTAAGCAAGTTGCTTAATCAAGCAGTGCTCCTGGGATGAGTTTGAAATGTAGGTTGATGGTCTCCCCTGGATAACAAATAACATATACAGCAAAGAAACAAAATATAAATGACTTTTGCAGGAAGAGCTGCACTTCTGCACATTTCTGACCTTGGAAGGGCCTAAACCCTCTCACCACTACATAATCCCAAAATCACATTAACTCGCAATTAATGGAAAGCTTGGTTCAGCTAGAAGAAAAACATATTCTTTTTATCTCTGAGGTATTTTTTTTTACTGTGTATTGTGGTGCACAATTTAACATTTGTAACAATCACCATATGGGGGAACGACTGTCATGGGAGACAACACCTAGCCCTTTGTCTTGGGCTGCATTTTGCCTAAGGCTAGCCCTGATGTATTTGGTAAAGGGCAATATTTTGACAGGTATAATCGTTGCTTCATTCAACAGTGAGGGAAAGGAGTTGTAGCAGAGAGAGAGCGAGAGAGACTGACAAGGTACTAGATATGAGGATTTATATAATCTTTATAGGGTATAATGAACCATGGGTAGAAAAAGTCATTGCCCATTAGTTTTAACTATTTGGTTGTGTGAAATTCTTTTTATGTACAAAGGTGGAAAAAGGTTTATGCAGAAAAGGAGCTGGTAGAAAAAACTGCCAAGCTTAAGAAAGTTGAAGATTTCTTAGCGATCTTTTTCGGGAAAAAGTTGTTTCCATTGAAAGGTTGTTGGACCAAGCTATCAATTTATTTGTTCACGCCAGACCTTTTTGGGCTAAGAAGGTTTTGGAATAGCTTTTCACAATAAAATGTAGCTTTTTACTTCTTTCTAGGCTTCTTAGCTTGATGTCTGTTTTGTTTAAGGGCATCGCTGCAGTCAATTTGCTTTTGAAAAGACCATGCAGTATCTTTTTATTTTAGAAGAAAGAGGAGATCTTCAGTCATCCAAAATACTCTATAAGACTTTCAAGTGCTAGATTGGCAGGAAGTATGTGTCCTACTACGGCCATAATAAAACAGTCGCAGTTATGGTATATTAATGAGAAAAAATAAGACCAATTGGTGGATATGAGGTCTGTGTTGAGTGTGGGTGTGTGGTTGTATTCCCAATTTTATACAGAAAAAATGGTAGTTTAGGATTTTTGCTAGACAGGTGAAGGTAAAAAGACATCGGTCATTTTGGAAGCAAACTGAGGATACAGTGGACCTTGTAAGGTTTGTTAGTTGTATGCAGATCAAGGGCATACTGGCTGCTTATGAGATGAGATGGCCACTAGTTAAGTTGTGTAGATGAGCCAAAGAAGTTAATGTTAAAGTCATTTATGATTTTTTTTAGAAATTTTTAGTGGTTAATAAGGGGCATCATCACTAGAATATAAGGGGATATTTTTAAATAAGTGGGGGCATTTCCCATCAGCCCTAGTTTCCAGGCAATCAATGTGGAGTATTTTTCATTTGATTCCAGCTGAGCAGCTGCAGTACTGACACAGAAATACAAACCCAAGTTATTTGCAAGAAAGCTTTGACAGAAGTGCAACAACATCATTTATCAACTGAAAAATTATGAGATATAGAACGTGGTATGGAGGTGTGGACATTTTCATCTGTGGACATACAGACACAGCTTAAGACTCATAACCAGTCAGAGTGCACTAGAAATGATTTGCAACAATCCAAGAGTAAAACTACCACTATGAACAGTGAGCTTAAGCTTAATGTTACAAATATATATATTCATTTACTGTTTTTTTTATGAAAAAAGGGAAGAAAAATCCAGCTAATTTTCTTTCCAGACTGCCTGTCATAACTGAAAAATGAAACAGCAGAGAATCAAATGTGGCAGATGAGTACATTAACTTTATAGCACACTTCAAATTGTATTAATGTTAGAGGAAACGCAGACAGAAGCAAGCAGTGATCATCTTATATACATGGTGAAATAGTTATGCCAGATGAATGCATTGTACAAAATCACAGACACAGTGCCATGTGCTTCCATTCTGAGCAAGTTTCCTAAATGTCAGCCCAAATCCTCATTTTCTGCTGATATTAATTTTATTTTAAAAAGATCAAATACAGTAATAACTAATTCATTATAGGCTAAAGCTTTGCAATTTATATATAAAACACATCTGACAATAAAAAGACAAAGGCTGTATTAAGAGGGAATGGATGGTTTCCAGACATTGCTAATTACATTTAAGCAGTATTTCAGAGTTGCCTAGTTTGCCAAGTAATTTGCAAGGTGAAGCTACCGTTCCATTTAAAATGTTTGAGATGCTATAGGAATCATGTACAAAATTCAGCCCAATGTAGATCTTAATCATCTTTTCTGCACAGTGTGACTTCTGTTAGCAAGTATTGCCAACTACTTGCTTTCACATTGGCTAACTCAGTCTCTGCTGTCATAGATAAAATATTTCATATGGTATTTCTGAAGTTTTCTGAACTTATAATGGACCGCCTTTAAATACTTAGCAGTTTACCGACTTTACTTGATATCTGGGGTTAAAACACGAA